>NW_027454191.1:53513-95354 GCF_040206685.1 Ascaphus truei | reverse complement strand
CCCCGTGTCACACACACAGCCACAATCTCACCCCGTGTCACACACACAGCCACAATCTCACCCCGTGTCTCACACACAGCCACAATCTCACCCCGTGTCACACACACACACACACACAGCCACAATCTCACCCCGTGTCACACACACACACAGCCACAATCTCACCCCGTGTCACGCACACACACAGCCACAATCTCACCCCGTGTCACACACACACACACAGCCACAATCTCACCCCGTGTCACACACACAGCCACAATCTCACCCCGTGTCACACACACACACAGCCACAATCTCACCCCGTGTCACACACACAGCCACAATCTCACCCCGTGTCACACACACAGCCACAATCTCACCCCGTGTCTCACACACAGCCACAATCTCACCCCGTGTCACACACACACACACACACAGCCACAATCTCACCCCGTGTCTCACACACACAGCCACAATCTCACCCCGTGTCTCACACACGCACAGCCACAATCTCACCCCGTGTCACACACAGCCACAATCTCACCCCGTGTCACACACACACACAGCCACAATCTCACCCCGTGTCACACACAGCCACAATCTCACCCCGTGTCACACACACACACAGCCACAATCTCACCCCGTGTCACACACACACAGCCACAATCTCACCCCGTGTCACACACACACAGCCACAATCTCACCCCGTGTCTCACACACACAGCCACAATCTCACCCCGTGTCTCACACGCACAGCCACAATCTCACCCCGTGTCTCACACACACACAGCCACAATCTCACCCCGTGTCACACACACACACACACAGCCACAATCTCACCCCGTGTCTCACACGCACAGCCACAATCTCACCCCGTGTCACGCACACACACAGACACAATCTCACCCCGTGTCACTCACACACACACAGCCACAATCTCACCCCGTGTCACACACACACACACACACACACACAGCCACAATCTCACCCCGTGTCACTCACACACACACAGCCACAATCTCACCCCGTGTCACACACACACACAACCACAATCTCACCCCGTGTCACACACACAGCCACAATCTCACCCCGTGTCACACACACACACAGCCACAATCTCACCCCGTGTCACACACACACAGCCACAATCTCACCCCGTGTCACTCACACACAGCCACAATCTCACCCCGTGTCACACACACACAGCCACAATCTCACCCCGTGTCACACTCACACACAGCCACAATCTCACCCCGTGTCACACACACGCAGCCACAATCTCACCCCGTGTCACACACACACAGCCACAATCTCACCCCGTGTCACTCACACACACAGCCACAATCTCACCCCGTGTCTCACACACAGCCACAATCTCACCCCTTGTCACACACACACACAGCCACAATCTCACCCCGTGTCACACACACACACAGCCACAATCTAACCCCGTGTCACACACACACAGCCACAATCTCACACCGTGTCTCACACGCACAGCCACAATCTCACCCCGTGTCACACACCGCCACAATCTCACCCCGTGTCACACACACACACAGCCACAATCTCACCCCGTGTCACACACACACACAGCCACAATCTCACCCCGTGTCACACACACACACAGACACAATCTCACCCCGTGTCACTCACACACACACAGCCACAATCTCACCCCGTGTCACACACACACACACACACACAGCCACAATCTCACCCCGTGTCACTCACACACACACAGCCACAATCTCACCCCGTGTCACACACACAGCCACAATCTCACCCCGTGTCACACACACACACAGCCACAATCTCACCCCGTGTCACACACACACAGCCACAATCTCACCCCGTGTCACTCACACACACACAGCCACAATCTCACCCCGTGTCACACACACACACAGCCACAATCTCACCCCGTGTCACACACACACACAGCCACAATCTCACCCCGTGTCACACACACACACAGACACAATCTCACCCCGTGTCACTCACACACACACAGCCACAATCTCACCCCGTGTCACACACACACACACACACACAGCCACAATCTCACCCCGTGTCACTCACACACACACAGCCACAATCTCACCCCGTGTCACACACACACAGCCACAATCTCACCCCGTGTCACTCACACACACACAGCCACAATCTCACCCCGTGTCACACACACACACAACCACAATCTCACCCCGTGTCACACACACAGCCACAATCTCACCCCGTGTCACACACACACAGCCACAATCTCACCCCGTGTCACACTCACACACAGCCACAATCTCACCCCGTGTCACACACACGCAGCCACAATCTCACCCCGTGTCACACACACACACAGCCACAATCTCACCCCGTGTCACACACACACACAGCCACAATCTCACCCCGTGTCTCACACACACACAGCCACAATCTCACCCCGTGTCACACACACACACACAGCCACAATCTCACCCCGTGTCTAACACACACACAGCCACAATCTCACCCCGTGTCACACACGCACAGCCACAATCTCACCCCGTGTCACACACACACACAGCCACAATCTCACCCCGTGTCACACACAGCCACAATCTCACCCCGTGTCTCACACACACAGCCACAATCTCACCCCGTGTCACACACAGCCACAATCTCACCCCGTGTCTCACACACACAGCCACAATCTCACCCCGTGTCACACACAGCCACAATCTCACCCCGTGTCACACACACACACAGCCACAATCTCACCCTGTGTCACACACACACAGCCACAATCTCACACCGTGTCTCACACACACACACAGCCACAATCTCACCCCGTGTCACATACACACACAGCCACAATCTCACCCCGTGTCACACACACACAGCCACAATCTCACCCCGTGTCACACACACACACACAGCCACAATCTCACCCCGTGTCACACACGCACACACAGCCACAATCTCACCCCGTGTCACACACACACACACAGCCACAATCTCACCCCGTGTCACACACACACACACACAGCCACAATCTCACCCCGTGTCACACACACAGCCACAATCTCACCCCGTGTCACACACACACACAACCACAATCTCACCCCGTGTCTCACACACACACACACACACACACACACAATCTCACCCCGTGTCTCACACACACACAGCCACAATTTCACCCCGTGTCACACACGCAGCCACAATCTCACCCCGTGTCACACACACACACAGCCACAATCTCACCCCGTGTCTCACACACACACAGCCACAATCTCACCCCGTGTCACACACACACACAGCCACAATCTCACCCCGTGTCACACACACACACAGCCACAATCTCACCCCGTGTCTCACACACACACACACACACACACACACACAGCCACAATCTCACCACGTGTCACACACACAGCCACAATCTCACCCCGTGTCACACACACACACAGCCACAATCTCACCCCGTGTCACACACACACACACAGCCACAATCTCACCCCGTGTCACACACACACACAGCCACAATCTCACCCCGTGTCACACACACACACACACAGCCACAATCTCACCCCGTGTCACACACACACACACAGCCACAATCTCACCCCGTGTCACACACACAGCCACAATCTCACCCCGTGTCACACACACACACAGCCACAATCTCACCCCGTGTCACACACACACACAGCCACAATCTCACCCCGTGTCACTCACACACACACAGCCACAATCTCACCCCGTGTCACATACACAGCCACAATCTCACCCCGTGTCACACACACAGCCACAATCTCACCCCGTGTCACACACACACACACACAATCTCACCCCGTGTCACACACACAGCCACAATCTCACCCCGTGTCACACACACACACACAGCCACAATCTCACCCCGTGTCACACACACACACAGCCACAATCTCACCCCGTGTCACACACACACACACACAGCCACAATCTCACCCCGTGTCACACACACAGCCACAATCTCACCCCGTGTCACATACACAGCCACAATCTCACCCCGTGTCACACACACAGCCACAATCTCACCCCGTGTCACACACACACACAGCCACAATCTCACCCCGTGTCACACACACACAGCCACAATCTCACCCCGTGTCACACACACACACAGCCACAATCTCACCCCGTGTCACACACACACACACACAGCCACAATCTCACCCCGTGTCACACACACACACACACAGCCACAATCTCACCCCGTGTCACACACACACACACACAATCTCACCCCGTGTCACACACACACACAGCCACAATCTCACCCCGTGTCACACACACACACAGCAACAATCCCCCCCCCGTGTCTCACACACACAGCCACAATCTCACCCCGTGTCTCACACAGCCACAATCTCACCCCGTGTCACACACACACAGCCACAATCTCAACCCGTGTCACACACACACACACACACACAATCTCACCCCGTGTCACACACACGCAGCCTTACCACGTGGTATCACCGGAGCTCGTAATTATCTGGTTATCATCAATGAACCGGCAACAAGAGAGGTATCCTGGGGGGGGGGCGAGAGAAGTATACTGAGGGGGGGGAGGCGAGAGAGAGGGCGAGAGAGGTATACTGAGGGGGGGGGGGAAAGACGGAGGAGCGAGACAGGTATACTGAGGGGGGGGAGGCGAGAGAGAGGGCGAGTGGAGAGAGAGGGCGAGAGGAGAGAGAGGGCGAGTGGAGAGAGAGGGCGAGTGGAGAGAGAGGGCGAGTGGAGAGAGAGGGCGAGTGGAGAGAGAGGGCGAGTGGAGAGAGAGGGCGAGTGGAGAGAGAGGGCGAGTGGAGAGAGAGGGCGAGTGGAGAGAGAGGGCGAGTGGAGAGAGAGGGCGAGTGGAGAGAGAGGGCGAGTGGAGAGAGAGGGCGAGTGGAGAGAGTGGGCGAGTGGAGAGAGTGGGCGAGTGGAGAGAGTGGGCGAGTGGAGAGAGAGGGCGAGTGGAGAGAGAGGGCGAGTGGAGAGGGAGAGAGAGGGTGAGTGGAGAGAGAGGGAGGGCGAGTGGAGAGAGAGGGTGTAGAGGGCGAAAGGGGGTGGCCCGGTATTAAAGGGGTTGCACCCCATATGGCCATCCCCTGACCTCACCAGAGAGACAAGGGGTTAACTGGACTGCGGTCCAGGGATGAGGTTTGCACCTTGTTGTACCTTGAAAATGTATGTTCCCCTGTTCCCATGTTTCATTATAAGCGTGTATATTAATGTTTTCAAGTGCATTTCTGTATCTCCAGTTCTGGAGGTCGCAGAGAGTTCATATTCGGCCAATATGTGGAGTCATTGTAGGCATTAAAAACTGGCAAAGGTCGACCCACTGAGCCCAGCAGAATGGAACTTATTAATATGTGTAGATATTAAAGTGTATATGTATTTTATTTTGGATCTGCTCTGAAAATGCAGACGCCATTTGCTAGGATAATAGGTCATGAAGGGCAGACGACTGAGTAGCCTAAGCACGGTGATCAAAAAGTAACTGCCTTGATTGTTACCCAATGTCTAGGGATTAAGTATTAGTCAATCAACAAACTCTGCCAGTCTAATTGTTACCTGAGGGCATGGGTTAGTCTGTGTCTCCACATTAGAGAGTGGATACAGATAATTGTTCACCAATAGGCTGTGTTCAATGTTAAGAATAGGGTTGCACAGGTATATAAACTGTGTCAACCCTACAGTTTTTAGTTGTGCTGGAGTTGTGCTTCTGATACCATCTTGAATGTCACCGGATTGCTGGAGAATTGCTATTGGATACTTCTCCATTCCCCAACCCTAAGAAAGTGTTACCTTCTTGTCTGTTAATTGTACTATATTGCTGTGTTCACCTTATTTAAGGAATAAATTATATTTCATTATATCTAAGCCTCATTCAGTGCAACCCAGATATTTGGTGTTCATTATATCTTGTCATAAGCTACCGTGACAGAGGGCGAGTGGAGAGGGCGAGAGAGAGGGAGAGCGAGAGAGAAAGAGGGCGAGAGGGCGCGAGAGAGAGGGCGCGAGAGAGAGGGCGCGAGAGAGAGGGCGCGAGAGAGAGGGCGAGAGAGAGAGAGGACGAGAGAGAGAGAGGACGAGAGAGAGAGAGGGCGAGAGAGAGAGAGGGCGAGAGAGATGTCTCCCTGTGATGGTATAAGAGGGCGTATCACACACGGGATTCCTAAAAGGTAATAGGGACAGCGGTGCCTCCCTGTGATGGGATAAGAGGGCGTCTCACACACAGGGGATTCCTATAAGATAATAGGGACAGCGGTGCCTCCCTGCGATGGGATAAGAGGGCGTCTCACACACGGGATTCCTAAAAGGTAATAGGGTCGGTGGTGCCTCCCTGTGATGGGATAAGAGGGCGTCTCACACACGGGATTCCTATAAGGTAATAGGGACAGCGGTGCCTCCCTGTGATGGGATAAGAGGGCGTCTCACACACACGGGATTCCTATAAGGTAATAGGGACAGCGGTGCCTCCCTGTGATAGGATAAGAGGGCGTCTCACACACGGGATTCCTATAAGAAAATAGGGACAGCGGTGCCTCCCTGTGATGGGATAAGAGGGCGTCTCACACACGGGATTCCTATAAGGTAATAGGGACAGCGGCGCCCCCCTGTGATGGGATAAGAGGGCGTCTCACACACACAGGATTCCTATAAGGTAATAGGGTCAGCGGTGCCTCCCTGTGATGGGATAAGAGGGCGTCTCACACACAGGATTCCTATAATATAATAGGGTCAGCGGTGCCTCCCTGTGATGGGATAAGAGGGCGTCTCACACACGGGGGATTCCTATAAGGTAATAGGGTCAGCGGTGCCTCCCTGTGATGGGATAAGAGGACGTCTCACACACAGGATTCCTATAAGGTAATAGGGACAGCGGTGCCTCCCTGTGATGGGATAAGAGGGCGTCTCACACACAGGGGATTCCTATAAGATAATAGGGACAGCGGTGCCTCCCTGTGATGGGATAAGAGGGCGTCTCACACACAGGGGATTCCTATAAGATAATAGGGTCAGCGGTGCCTCCCTGTGATGGGATAGGAGGGCGTCTCACACACGGGATTCCTATAAGATAACAAGGACAGCAGTGCCCCCCTGTGATGGGATAAGAGGGCGTCTCACACACGGGATTACTATAAGATAATAGGGACAGCGGTGCCCCCCTGTGATGGGATAAGAGGGCGTCTCACACACAGGATTCCTATAAGGTAATAGGGTAAGCGGTGCCTCCCTGTGATGGGATAAGAGGGCGTCTCACACACAGGGAATTCCTATAAGGTAATAGGGTCAGCTGTGCCTCCCTGTGATGGGATAAGAGGGCGTCTCACACACACAGGATTCCTATAAGGTAATAGGGTCAGCGGTGCCACCCTGTGATGAGATAAGAGGGCGTCTCACACACACAGGATTCCTATAAGATAATAGGAACAGCGGTGCCTCCCTGTGATGGGATAAGAGGGCGTCTCACACATACAGGATTCCTATAAGGTAATAGGGACAGCGGTGCCCCCCTGTGATGGGATAAGAGGGCGTCTCACACACAGGGGATTCCTATAAGGTAATAGGGACAGCGGTGCCCCCCTGTGATGGGATAAGAGGGCGTCTCTCACACAGGATTCCTATAAGATAATAGGGACAGCGGTGCCCCCCTGTGATGGGATAAGAGGGCATCTCACACACACAGGATTCCTATAAGGTAATAGGGACAGCGGCGCCCCCCTGTGATGGGATAAGAGGGCGTCTCACACACGGGATTCCTATAAGATAACAAGGACAGCGGTGCCCCCCTGTGATGGGATAAGAGGGCGTCTCACACACGGGATTCCTATAAGATAATAGGGACAGCGGTGCCCCCCTGTGATGGGATAAGAGGGCGTCTCACACACAGGATTCCTATAAGGTAATAGGGTAAGCGGTGCCTCCCTGTGATGGGATAAGAGGGCGTCTCACACACAGGATTCCTATAAGGTAATAGGGACAGCGGTGCCTCCCTGTGATGGGATAAGAGGGCGTCTCACACACAGGGAATTCCTATAAGGTAATAGGGTCAGCTGTGCCTCCCTGTGTTGGGATAAGAGGGCGTCTCACACACACAGGATTCCTATAAGGTAATAGGGTCAGCGGTGCCTCCCTGTGATGGGATAAGAGGGCGTCTCACACACACACGGGATTCCTATAAGATAATAGGGACAGCGGCGCCCCCCTGTGATGAGATAAGAGGGCGTCTCACACACACAGGATTCCTATAAGATAATAGGGACAGCGGTGCCTCCCTGTGATGGGATAAGAGGGCGTCTCACACACACAGGGGATTCCTATAAGGTAATAGGGACAGCGGTGCCTCCCTGTGATGGGATAAGAGGGCGTCTCACACACACAGGATTCCTATAAGATAATAGGGACAGCGGTGCCCCCCTGTAATGGGATAAGAGGGCGTCTCACACACACAGGATTCCTATAAGATAATAGGGACAGCGGTGCCCCCCTGTGATGGGATAAGAGGGCGTCTCACACACAGGATTCCTATAAGGTAATAGGGACAGCGGTGCCTCCCTGTGATGGGATAAGAGGGCGTCTCACACACACAGTATTCCTATAAGGTAATAGGGACAGCGGTGCCTCCCTGTGATGGGATAAGAGGGCGTCTCACACACGGGATTCCTATAAGGTAATAGGGACAGCGGTGCCTCCCTGTGATGGGATAAGAGGGCGTCACACACACACAGGATTCCTATAAGGTAATAGGGACAGCGGTGCCTCCCTGTGATGGGATAAGAGGGCGTCACACACACACAGGATTCCTATAAGGTAATAGGGACAGCGGCGCCCCCCTGTGATGGGATAAGAGGGCGTCTCACACACGGGATTCCTATAAGGTAATAGGGACAGCGGCGCCCCCCTGTGATGGGATAAGAGGGCGTCTCACACACAGGGGATTCCTATAAGGTAATAGGGACAGCGGCGCCCCCCTGTGATGGGATAAGAGGGCGTCTCACACACAGGGGATTCCTATAAGGTAATAGGGACAGCGGTGCCTCCCTGTGATGGGATAAGAAGGCGTCTCACACACGGGATTCCTATAAGGTAATAGGGACAGCGGTGCCTCCCTGTGATGGGATAAGAGGGTGTCTCACACACGGGATTCCTATAAGGTAATAGGGACAGCGGTGCCTCCCTGTGATGGGATAAGAGGGCGTCTCACACACACAGGATTCCTATAAGGTAATAGGGACAGCGGTGCCTCCCTGTGATGGGATAAGAGGGCGTCTCACACACGGGATTCCTATAAGGTAATAGGGACAGCGGTGCCTCCCTGTGATGGGATAAGAGGGCGTCTCACACACACGGGATTCCTATAAGATAATAGGGACAGCGGTGCCTCCCTGTGATGGGATAAGGGGGCATCTCACACACGGGGTTCCTATAAGGTAATAGGGACAGCGGTGCCTCCCTGTGATGGGATAAGAGGGCGTCTCACACACACAGGATTCCTATAAGGTAATAGGGACAGCGGTGCCCCCCTGTGATGGGATAAGAGGGCGTCTCACACACAGGGGATTCCTATAAGGTAATAGGGACAGCGGCGCCCCCTGTGATGGGATAAGAGGGCGTCTCACACACGGGATTCCTATAAGATAATAGGGACAGCGGTGCCTCCCTGTGATGGGATAAGAGGGCGTCTCACACACACAGGATTCCTATAAGGTAATAGGGACAGCGGTGCCCCCCTGTGATGTGATAAGAGGGCGTCTCACACACGGGATTCCTATAAGGTAATATGGACAGCGGCGCCCCCCTGTGATGGGATAAGAGGGCGTCTCACACAGAGGATTCCTATAAGATAATAGGGACAGCGGTGCCCCCCTGTGATGGGATAAGAGGGCGTCTCACACACACGGGATTCCTATAAGGTAATAGGGACAGCGGTGCCTCCCTGTGATGGGATAAGAGGGCGTCTCACACACACAGGATTCCTATAAGGTAATAGGGACAGCGGTGCCTCCCTGTGATGGATAAGAAGGCGTCTCACACACGGGATTCCTATAAGGTAATAGGGACAGCGGTGTCCCCCTGTGATGGGATAAGAGGGCGTCTCACACACACGGGATTCCTATAAGATAATAGGGACAGCGGTGCCTCCCTGTGATGGGATAAGGGGGCGTCTCACACACGGGGTTCCTATAAGGTAATAGGGACAGCGGTGCCTCCCTGTGATGGGATAAGAGGGCGTCTCACACACACAGGATTCCTATAAGGTAATAGGGACAGCGGTGCCCCCCTGTGATGGGATAAGAGGGCGTCTCACACACGGGATTCCTATAAGGTAATAGGGTCAGCGGTGCCCCCCTGTGATGGGATAAGAGGGCGTCTCACACACGGGATTCCTATAAGGTAATAGGGACAGCGGTGCCCCCTGTGATGGGATAAGAGGGCGTCTCACACACAGGGGATTCCTATAAGGTAATAGGGACAGCGGTGCCTCCCTGTGATGGGATAAGAGGACGTCTCACACACAGGATTCCTATAAGGTAATAGGGACAGCGGTGCCTCCCTGTGATGGGATAAGAGGGCGTCTCACACACGGGATTCCTATAAGATAATAGGGACAGCGGTGCCCCCCTGTGATGGGATAAGAGGGCGTCTCACACACACAGGATTCCTATAAGGTAATAGGGACAGCGGTGCCTCCCTGTGATGGGATAAGAGGGTGTCTCACACACGGGATTATTATAAGGTAATAGGGACAGCGGCGCCCCCCTGTGATGGGATAAGAGGGCGTCTCACACACGGGATTCCTATAAGGTAATAGGGACAGCGGCGCCTCCCTGTGATGGGATAAGAGGGCGTCTCACACACAGGATTCCTATAAGGTAATAGGGACAGCGGTGCCTCCCTGTGATGGGATAAGAGGGTGTCTCACACGGGGGATTCCTATAAGATAATAGGGTCAGCGGTGCCTCCCTGTGATGGGATAAGAGGGCGTCTCACACACAGGATTCCTATAAGGTAATAGGGACAGCGGTGCCCCCCTGTGATGGGATAAGAGGGCGTCTCACACACGGGATTCCTATAAGGTAATAGGGACAGCGGTGCCCCCCTGTGATGGGATAAGAGGGCGTCTCACACACACTATTCCTATAAGGTAATAGGGACAGCGGTGCCCCCCTGTGATGGGATAGGAGGGCGTCTCACACACGGGATTCCTATAAGGTAATAGGGACAGCGGCGCCCCCCTGTGATGGGATAAGAGGGCGTCTCACACACAGGGGATTCCTATAAGGTAATAGGGACAGCGGTGCCTCCCTGTGATGGGATAAGAGGGCGTCTCACACACAGGATTCCTATAAGGTAATAGGGTCAGCGGTGCCCCCGTGATGGGATAAGAGGGTGTCACACACGGGATTCCTATAAGATAATAGGGACAGCGGTGCCCCCCTGTGATGGGATAAGAGGGCGTCTCACACACAGGGGATTCCTATAAGGTAATAGGGACAGCGGTGCCTCCCTGTGATGGGATAAGAGGGCGTCTCACACACAGGATTCCTATAAGGTAATAGGGACAGCGGTGCCCCCCTGTGATGGGATAAGAGGGCGTCACACACACAGGATTCCTATAAGATAATAGGGACAGCGGTGCCTCCCTGTGATGGGATAAGAGGGCGTCTCACACACGGGATTCCTATAAGGTAATAGGGACAGCGGCGCCCCCCTGTGATGGGATAAGAGGGCGTCTCACACACGGGATTCCTATAAGGTAATAGGGACAGCGGTGCCCCCCTGTGATGGGATAAGAGGGCGTCTCACACACAGGATTCCTATAAGGTAATAGGGACAGCGGTGCCTCCCTGTGATGGGATAAGAGGGCGTCTCACACACGGGATTCCTATAAGGTAATAGGGACAGCGGTGCCTCCCTGTGATGGGATAAGAGGAATCTCACACACAGGATTCCTATAAGGTAATAGGGACAGCGGTGCCCCCCTGTGATGGGATAAGAGGGCGTCTCACACACAGGATTCCTATAAGGTAATAGGGTCAGTGGTGCCCCCCTGTGATGGGATAAGAGGGCGTCTCACACACAGGATTCCTATAAGATAATAGGGACAGCGGTGCCTCCCTGTGATGGGATAAGAGGGCGTCTCACACACACAGGGGATTCCTATAAGGTAATAGGGACAGCGGTGCCTCCCTGTGATGGGATAAGAGGGCGTCTCACACACACAGGATTCCTATAAGGTAATAGGGACAGCGGCGCCTCCCTGTGATGGGATAAGAGGGCGTCTCACACACAGGATTCCTATAAGGTAATAGGGACAGCGGTGCCTCCCTGTGATGGGATAAGAGGGCGTCTCACACACGGGATTCCTATAAGGTAATAGGGACAGCGGTGCCCCCCTGTGATGGGATAAGAGGGCGTCTCTCACACACAGGATTCCTATAAGGTAATAGGGACAGCGGTGCCCCCCTGTGATGGGATAAGAGGGCGTCTCACACACACAGGGGATTCCTATAAGGTAATAGGGACAGCGGTGCCTCCCTGTGATGGGATAAGAGGCGTCTCACACACAGGATTCCTATAAGGTAATAGGGACAGCGGTGCCCCCCTGTGATGGGATAAGAGGGCGTCTCACACACAGGATTCCTATAAGGTAATAGGGACAGCGGTGCCCCCCTGTGATGGGATAAGAGGGCGTCTCACACACAGGATTCCTATAAGATAATAGGGACAGCGGTGCCTCCCTGTGATGGGATAAGAGGGCGTCTCACACACGGGATTCCTATAAGATAATAGGGACAGCGGTGCCTCCCTGTGATGGGATAAGAGGGCGTATCACACACAGGATTCCTATAAGGTAATAGGGACAGCGGTGCCTCCCTGTGATGGGATAAGAGGGCGTCTCACACACATGGGATTCCTATAAGATAATAGGGACAGCGGTGCCCCCCTGTGATGGGATAAGAGGGCGTCTCACACACACGGGATTCCTATAAGATAATAGGGACAGCGGTGCCTCCCTGTGATGGGATAAGAGGGCGTCTCACACACACAGGATTCCTATAAGGTAATAGGGACAGCGGCGCCTCCCTGTGATGGGATAAGAGGGCGTCTCACACACAGGATTCCTATAAGATAATAGGGACAGCGGTGCCTCCCTGTGATGGGATAAGAGGGCGTCTCACACACAGGATTCCTATAAGGTAATAGGGACAGAGGTGCCCCCATGTGATGGGATAAGAGGGCGTCTCACACACAGGATTCCAATAAGGTAATAGGGACAGCGGTGCCTCCCTGTGATGGGATAAGAGGGCGTCTCACACACACGGGGTTCCTATAAGGTAATAGGGACAGCGGTGCCCCCCTGTGATGGGATAAGAGGGCGTCTCACACACACGGGATTCCTATAAGGTAATAGGGACAGCGGTGCCTCCCTGTGATGGGATAAGAGGGCGTATCACACACGGGATTCCTATAAGGTAATAGGGACAGCGGTGCCCCCCTGTGATGGGATAAGAGGGCGTCTCACACACGGGATTCCTATAAGGTAATAGGGACAGCGGTGCCCCCCTGAGATGGGATAAGAGGGCGTATCACACACGGGATTCCTATAAGGTAATAGGGACAGCGGTGCCCCCCTGTGATGGGATAAGAGGGCGTCTCACACACACAGGGGATTCCTATAAGGTAATAGGGACAGCGGTGCCTCCCTGTGATGGGATAAGAGGGCGTCTCACACACGGGATTCCTATAAGGTAATAGGGACAGCGGTGCCTCCGTGTGATGGGATAAGAGGGCGTCTCACACACAGGATTCCTATAAGGTAATAGGGACAGCGGTGCCCCCCTGTGATGGGATAAGAGGGCGTCTCACACACACGGGATTCCTATAAGGTAATAGGGACAGCGGTGCCTCCCTGTGATGGGATAAGAGGGCGTCTCACACACAGGGGATTCCTATAAGGTAATAGGGACAGCGGTGCCTCCCTGTGATGGGATAAGAGGGCGTCTCACACACGGGATCCCTATAAGGTAATAGGGACAGCGGTGCCTCCCTGTGATGGGATAAGAGGGCGTCTCACACACACACGGGATTCCTATAAGGTAATAGGGACAGCGGTGCCTCCCTGTGATGGGATAAGAGGGCGTCTCACACACAGGGGATTCCTATAAGGTAATAGGGACAGCGGTGCCTCCCTGTGATGGGATAAGAGGGCGTCTCACACACGGGGGATTCCTATAAGGTAATAGGGACAGCGGTGCCTCCCTGTGATGGGATAAGAGGGCGTCTCACACACAGGGGATTCCTATAAGGTAATAGGGACAGCGGTGCCTCCCTGTGATGGGATAAGAGGGCGTCTCACACACAGGGGATTCCTATAAGGTAATAGGGACAGCGGTGCCTCCCTGTGATGGGATAAGAGGGCGTCTCACACACGGGATTCCTATAAGGTAATAGGGACAGCGGTGCCCCCCTTTGATGGGATAAGAGGGCGTCTCACACACGGGATTCCTATAAGGTAATAGGGACAGCGGCGCCCCCCTGTGATGGGATAAGAGGGCGTCTCACACACGGGATTCCTATAAGGTAATAGGGACAGCGGTACCTCCCTGTGATGGGATAAGAGGGCGTCTCTCACACACAGGATTCCTATAAGGTAATAGGGACAGCGGTGCCCCCCTGTGATGGGATAAGAGGGCGTCTCACACACAGGATTCCTATAAGGTAATAGGGACAGCGGTGCCCCCCTGTGATGGGATAAGAGGGCGTCTCACACACAGGATTCCTATAAGATAATAGGGACAGCGGTGCCTCCCTGTGATGGGATAAGAGGGCGTCTCACACACGGGATTCCTATAAGGTAATAGGGACAGCGGTGCCCCCCTTTGATGGGATAAGAGGGCGTCTCACACACGGGATTCCTATAAGGTAATAGGGACAGCGGCGCCCCCCTGTGATGGGATAAGAGGGCGTCTCACACACGGGATTCCTATAAGGTAATAGGGACAGCGGTACCTCCCTGTGATGGGATAAGAGGGCGTCTCTCACACACAGGATTCCTATAAGGTAATAGGGACAGCGGTGCCCCCCTGTGATGGGATAAGAGGGCGTCTCACACACAGGATTCCTATAAGGTAATAGGGACAGCGGTGCCCCCCTGTGATGGGATAAGAGGGCGTCTCACACACAGGATTCCTATAAGATAATAGGGACAGCGGTGCCTCCCTGTGATGGGATAAGAGGGCGTATCACACACAGGATTCCTATAAGGTAATAGGGACAGCGGTGCCTCCCTGTGATGGGATAAGAGGGCGTCTCACACACATGGGATTCCTATAAGATAATAGGGACAGCGGTGCCCCCCTGTGATGGGATAAGAGGGCGTCTCACACACACGGGATTCCTATAAGATAATAGGGACAGCGGTGCCTCCCTGTGATGGGATAAGAGGGCGTCTCACACACACAGGATTCCTATAAGGTAATAGGGACAGCGGCGCCTCCCTGTGATGGGATAAGAGGGCGTCTCACACACAGGATTCCTATAAGATAATAGGGACAGCGGTGCCTCCCTGTGATGGGATAAGAGGGCGTCTCACACACAGGATTCCTATAAGGTAATAGGGACAGAGGTGCCCCCCTGTGATGGGATAAGAGGGCGTCTCACACACAGGATTCCAATAAGGTAATAGGGACAGCGGTGCCTCCCTGTGATGGGATAAGAGGGCGTCTCACACACACGGGGTTCCTATAAGGTAATAGGGACAGCGGTGCCCCCCTGTGATGGGATAAGAGGGCGTCTCACACACACGGGATTCCTATAAGGTAATAGGGACAGCGGTGCCTCCCTGTGATGGGATAAGAGGGCGTATCACACACGGGATTCCTATAAGGTAATAGGGACAGCGGTGCCCCCCTGTGATGGGATAAGAGGGCGTCTCACACACGGGATTCCTATAAGGTAATAGGGACAGCGGTGCCCCCCTGAGATGGGATAAGAGGGCGTATCACACACGGGATTCCTATAAGGTAATAGGGACAGCGGTGCCCCCCTGTGATGGGATAAGAGGGCGTCTCACACACACAGGGGATTCCTATAAGGTAATAGGGACAGCGGTGCCTCCCTGTGATGGGATAAGAGGGCGTCTCACACACGGGATTCCTATAAGGTAATAGGGACAGCGGTGCCTCCGTGTGATGGGATAAGAGGGCGTCTCACACACAGGATTCCTATAAGGTAATAGGGACAGCGGTGCCCCCCTGTGATGGGATAAGAGGGCGTCTCACACACACGGGATTCCTATAAGGTAATAGGGACAGCGGTGCCTCCCTGTGATGGGATAAGAGGGCGTCTCACACACAGGGGATTCCTATAAGGTAATAGGGACAGCGGTGCCTCCCTGTGATGGGATAAGAGGGCGTCTCACACACGGGATCCCTATAAGGTAATAGGGACAGCGGTGCCTCCCTGTGATGGGATAAGAGGGCGTCTCACACACACACGGGATTCCTATAAGGTAATAGGGACAGCGGTGCCTCCCTGTGATGGGATAAGAGGGCGTCTCACACACAGGGGATTCCTATAAGGTAATAGGGACAGCGGTGCCTCCCTGTGATGGGATAAGAGGGCGTCTCACACACGGGATTCCTATAAGGTAATAGGGACAGCGGTGCCCCCCTTTGATGGGATAAGAGGGCGTCTCACACACGGGATTCCTATAAGGTAATAGGGACAGCGGCGCCCCCCTGTGATGGGATAAGAGGGCGTCTCACACACGGGATTCCTATAAGATAATAGGGACAGCGGTGCCTCCCTGTGATGGGATAAGAGGGCGTCTCACACACAGGATTCCTATAAGGTAATAGGGACAGCGGTGCCTCCCTGTGATGGGATAAGAGGGCGTCTCACACACAGGATTCCTATAAGATAATAGGGACAGCGGTGCCCCCCTGTGATGGGATAAGAAGGCGTCTCACACACAGGATTCCTATAAGGTAATAGGGACACCGGTGCCTCCCTGTGATGGGATAAGAGGGCGTCTCACACACACACGGGATTCCTATAAGGTAATAGGGACAGCGGTACCTCCCTGTGATGGGATAAGAGGGCGTCTCTCACACACAGGATTCCTATAAGGTAATAGGGACAGCGGTGCCTCCCTGTGATGGGATAAGAGGGCGTCTCACACATGGGATTCCTATAAGGTAATAGGGACAGCGGTGCCTCCCTGTGATGGGATAAGAGGGCGTCTCACACACACACGGGATTCCAATAAGGTAATAGGGACAGCGGTGCCCCCCTGTGATGGGATAAGAGGGCGTCTCTCACACACAGGATTCCTATAAGGTAATAGGGTCAGCGGTGCCTCCCTGTGATGGGATAAGAGGGCGTCTCACACACACAGGGGATTCCTATAAGGTAATAGGGACAGCGGTGCCTCCCTGTGATGGGATAAGAGGGCGTCTCACACACACACGGGATTCCTATAAGGTAATAGGGTCAGCGGTGCCTCCCTGTGATGGGATAAGAGGGCGTCTCACACACATAGGGGATTCCTATAAGGTAATAGGGACAGCGGTGCCCCCCTGTGATGGGATAAGAGGGCGTCTCTCACACACAGGATTCCTATAAGGTAATAGGGTCAGCGGTGCCTCCCTGTGATGGGATAAGAGGGCGTCTCACACACACAGGGGATTCCTATAAGGTAATAGGGACAGCGGTGCCTCCCTGTGATGGGATAAGAGGGCGTCTCACACACACACGGGATTCCTATAAGGTAATAGGGACAGCGGTGCTCCCCTGTGATGGGATAAGAGGGCGTCTCACACACAGGGGATTCCTATAAGATAATAGGGACAGCGGCGCCTCCCTGTGATGGGATAAGAGGGCGTCTCACACACAGGATTCCTATAAGGTAATAGGGACAGCGGTGCCTCCCTGTGATGGGATAAGAGGGCGTCTCACACACAGGATTCCTATAAGGTAATAGGGACAGCGGTGCCTCCCTGTGATGGGATAAGAGGGCGTCTCACACACGGGATTCCTATAAGGTAATAGGGACAGCGGTGCCTCCCTGTGATGGGATAAGGGGGCGTCTCACACACAGGATTCCTATAAGGTAATAGGGACAGCGGTGCCTCCCTGTGATGGGATAAGAGGGCGTCTCACACACAGGATTCCTATAAGGTAATAGGGACAGCGGTGCCTCCCTGTGATGGGATAAGAGGGCGTCTCACACACACGGGGTTCCTATAAGGTAATAGGGACAGCGGTGCCCCCCTGTGATGGGATAAGAGGGCGTCTCACACACACGGGATTCCTATAAGGTAATAGGGACAGCGGTGCCCCCTGTGATGGGATAAGAGGGCGTATCACACACGGGATTCCTATAAGGTAATAGGGACAGCGGTGCCCCCCTGTGATGGGATAAGAGGGCGTATCACACACGGGATTCCTATAAGGTAATAGGGACAGCGGTGCCCCCCTGTGATGGGATAAGAGGGCGTCTCACACACGGGATTCCTATAAGGTAATAGGGACAGCGGTGCCTCCCTGTGATGGGATAAGAGGGCGTCTCACACACACACGGGATTCCTATAAGGTAATAGGGACAGCGGTGCCTCCCTGTGATGGGATAAGAGGGCGTCTCACACACAGGATTCCTATAAGGTAATAGGGACAGCGGTGCCTCCCTGTGATGGGATAAGAGGGTGTCTCACACACACGGGATTCCTATAAGGTAATAGGGACAGCGGTGCCCCCCTGTGATGGGATAAGAGGGCGTCTCACACACGGGATTCCTATAAGGTAATAGGGACAGCGGTGCCCCCCTGTGATGGGATAAGAGGGCGTCTCACACACGGGATTCCTATAAGGTAATAGGGACAGCGGCGCCCCCCTGTGATGGGATAAGAGGGCGTCTCACACACGGGATTCCTATAAGATAATAGGGACAGCGGTGCCCCCCTGTGATGGGATAAGAGGGCGTCTCACACACACACGGGATTCCTATAAGGTAATAGGGACAGCGGTGCCTCCCTGTGATGGGATAAGAGGGCGTCTCACACACACGAGATTCCAATAAGGTAATAGGGACAGCGGTGCCCCCCTGTGATGGGATAAGAGGGCGTCTCTCACACACAGGATTCCTATAAGGTAATAGGGACAGCGGTGCCCCCCTGTGATGGGATAAGAGGGCGTCTCACACACACAGGGGATTCCTATAAGGTAATAGGGACAGCGGTGCCTCCCTGTGATGGGATAAGAGGGCTTCTCACACACACACGGGATTTCTATAAGGTAATAGGGTCAGCGGTGCCTCCCTGTGATGGGATAAGAGGGCGTCTCACACACACAGGGGATTCCTATAAGGTAATAGGGACAGCGGTGCCCCCCTGTGATGGGATAAGAGGGCGTCTCTCACACACAGGATTCCTATAAGGTAATAGGGTCAGCGGTGCCTCCCTGTGATGGGATAAGAGGGCGTCTCACACACACAGGGGATTCCTATAAGATAATAGGGACAGCGGCGCCTCCCTGTGATGGGATAAGAGGGCGTCTCACACACAGGATTCCTATAATGTAATAGGGACAGCGGTGCCTCCCTGTGATGGGATAAGAGGGCGTCTCACACACGGGATTCCTATAAGGTAATAGGGACAGCGGTGCCCCCCTGTGATGGGATAAGAGGGCGTCTCACACACACGGGATTCCTATAAGGTAATAGGGACAGCGGTGCCCCCCTGTGATGGGATAAGAGGGCGTCTCACACACAGGATTCCTATAAGGTAATAGGGACAGCGGTGCCTCCCTGTGATGGGATAAGAGGGCGTCTCACACACACGGGATTCCTATAAGGTAATAGGGACAGCGGTGCCCCCCTGTGATGGGATAAGAGGGCGTCTCACACACAGGATTCCTATAAGGTAATAGGGACAGCGGTGCCTCCGTGTGATGGGATAAGAGGGCGTCTCACACACAGGATTCCTATAAGGTAATAGGGACAGCGGTGCCTCCCTGTGATGGGATAAGAGGGCGTCTCACACACACACGGGATTCCTATAAGATAATAGGGACAGCGGCGCCCCCCTGTGATGGGATAAGAGGGCGTCTCACACACGGGATTCCTATAAGGTAATAGGGACAGCGGCGCCCCCCTGTGATGGGATAAGAGGGCGTCTCACACACAGGATTCCTATAAGGTAATAGGGACAGCGGCGCCTCCCTGTGATGGGATAAGAGGGCGTCTCACACACGGGATTCCTATAAGGTAATAGGGACAGCGGCGCCCCCCTGTGATGGGATAAGAGGGCGTCTCACACACAGGATTCCTATAAGGTAATAGGGACAGCGGCGCCTCCCTGTGATGGGATAAGAGGGCGTCTCACACACGGGATTCCTATAAGGTAATAGGGACAGCGGTGCCCCCCTGTGATGGGATAAGAGGGCGTCTCACACACAGGATTCCTATAAGATAATAGGGACAGCGGTGCCCCCCTGTGATGGGATAAGAGGGCGTCTCACACACAGGGGATTCCTATAAGGTAATAGGGACAGCGGTGCCTCCCTGTGATGGGATAAGAGGGCGTCTCACACACAGGATTCCTATAAGGTAATAGGGACAGCGGTGCCTCCCTGTGATGGGATAAGAGGGCGTCTCACACACACGGGATTCCTATAAGGTAATAGGGACAGCGGTGCCCCCCTGTGATGGGATAAGAGGGCGTCTCACACACACACGGGATTCCTATAAGGTAATAGGGACAGCGGTGCCTCCCTGTGATGGGATAAGAGGGCGTCTCACACACAGGATTCCTATAAGATAATAGGGACAGCGGTGCCCCCCTGTGATGGGATAAGAGGGCGTCTCACACACACAGGATTCCTATAAGGTAATAGGGACAGCGGTGCCCCCCTGTGATGGGATAAGAGGGCGTCTCACACACAGGATTCCTATAAGGTAATAGGGACAGCGGTGCCCCCCTGTGATGGGATAAGAGGGCGTCTCACACACAGGATTCCTATAAGGTAATAGGGACAGCGGCGCCCCCCTGTGATGGGATAAGAGGGCGTCTCACACACGGGATTCCAATAAGGTAATAGGGACAGCGGCGCCCCCCTGTGATGGGATAAGAGGGCGTCTCACACACAGGATTCCTATAAGGTAATAGGGACAGCGGTGCCCCCCTGTGATGGGATAAGAGGGCGTCTCACACACGGGATTCCTATAAGGTAATAGGGACAGCGGTGCCCCCCTGTGATGGGATAAGAGGGCGTCTCACACACGGGATTCCTATAAGGTAATAGGGACAGCGGCGCCCCCCTGTGATGGGATAAGAGGGCGTCTCACACACAGGATTCCTATAAGGTAATAGGGACAGCGGTGCCTCCCTGTGATGGGATAAGAGGGCGTCTCACACACAGGATTCCTATAAGGTAATAGGGACAGCGGTGCCTCCCTGTGATGGGATAAGAGGGCGTCTCTCACACACACAGGATTCCTATAAGGTAATAGGGACAGCGGTGCCTCCCTGTGATGGGATAAGAGGGCGTCTCACACACAGGATTCCTATAAGATAATAGGGACAGCGGTGCCTCCCTGTGATGGGATAAGAGGGCGTCTCACACACAGGGGATTCCTATAAGGTAATAGGGACAGCGGTGCCTCCCTGTGATGGGATAAGAGGGCGTCTCACACACAGGATCCCTATAAGGTAATAGGGACAGCGGTGCCCCCCTGTGATGGGATAAGAGGGCGTCTCACACACAGGATCCCTATAAGGTAATAGGGACAGCGGTGCCTCCCTGTGATGGGATAAGAGGGCGTCACACACACAGGATCCCTATAAGGTAATAGGGACAGCGGTGCCTCCCTGTGATGGGATAAGAGGGCGTCTCACACACAGGGGATTCCTATAAGGTAATAGGGACAGCGGTGCCTCCCTGTGATGGGATAAGAGGGCGTCTCACACACAGGATCCCTATAAGATAATAGGGACAGCGGCGCCCCCCTGTGATGGGATAAGAGGGCGTCTCACACACAGGATTCCTATAAGATAACAAGGACAGCGGTGCCTCCCTGTGATGGGATAAGAGGGCGTCACACACACAGGATTCCTATAAGGTAATAGGGACAGCGGTGCCTCCCTGTGATGGGATAAGAGGGCGTCTCACACACAGGGGATTCCTATAAGATAATAGGGACAGCGGTGCCCCCCTGTGATGGGATAAGTGGGCGTCTCACACACACGGGATTCCTATAAGATAATAGGGACAGCGGTGCCCCCCTGTGATGGGATAAGAGGGCGTCACACACACAGGATTCCTATAAGGTAATAGGGAAAGCGGTGCCCCCCTGTGATGGGATAAGAGGGCGTCACACACACAGGATCCCTATAAGGTAATAGGGACAGCGGCGCCTCCCTGTGATGGGATAAGAGGGCGTCACACACACAGGATTCCTATAAGGTAATAGGGACAGCGGTGCCTCCCTGTGATGGGATAAGAGGGCGTCACACACACAGGATTCCTATAAGGTAATAGGGACAGCGGTGCCCCCCTGTGATGGGATAAGAGGGCGTCACACACACAGGATCCCTATAAGATAATAAGGACAGCGGTGCCCCCCTGTGATGGGATAAGAGGGCGTCTCACACACGGGATTCCTATAAGGTAATAGGGACAGCGGTGCCTCCCTGTGATGGGATAAGAGGGCGTCTCACACACAGGGGATTCCTATAAGGTAATAGGGACAGCGGTGCCCCCCTGTGATGGGATAAGAGGGCGTCTAACACACGGGATTCCTATAAGGTAATAGGGACAGCGGTGCCCCCCTGTGATGGGATAAGTGGGCGTCTCACACACACGGGATTCCTATAAGATAATAGGGACAGCGGTGCCCCCCTGTGATGGGATAAGAGGGCGTCACACACACAGGATTCCTATAAGGTAATAGGGACAGCGGTGCCTCCCTGTGATGGGATAAGAGGGCGTCACACACACAGGATTCCTATAAGGTAATAGGGACAGCGGTGCCTCCCTGTGATGGGATAAGAGGGCGTCACACACACAGGATCCCTATAAGGTAATAGGGACAGCGGTGCCTCCCTGTGATGGGATAAGAGGGCGTCACACACACAGGATTCCTATAAGGTAATAGGGACAGCGGTGCCCCCCTGTGATGGGATAAGAGGGCGTCACACACACAGGATCCCTATAAGATAATAGGGACAGCGGTGCCCCCCTGTGATGGGATAAGAGGGCGTCTCACACACGGGATTCCTATAAGGTAATAGGGACAGCGGTGCCTCCCTGTGATGGGATAAGAGGGCGTCTCACACACAGGGGATTCCTATAAGGTAATAGGGACAGCGGTGCCCCCCTGTGATGGGATAAGAGGGCGTCTCACACACGGGATTCCTATAAGGTAATAGGGACAGCGGTGCCCCCCTGTGATGGGATAAGAGGGAGTCTCACACACGGGATTCCTATAAGGTAATAGGGACAGCGGTGCCTCCCTGTGATGGGATAAGAGGGAGTCTCACACACGGGATTCCTATAAGATAATAGGGACAGCGGTGCCCCCCTGTGATGGGATAAGAGGGCGTCTCACACACGGGATTCCTATAAGGTAATAGGGACAGCGGTGCCTCCCTGTGATGGGATAAGAGGGCGTCTCACACACAGGGGATTCCTATAAGGTAATAGGGACAGCGGTGCCTCCCTGTGATGGGATAAGAGGGCGTCTCACACACAGGGGATTCCTATAAGGTAATAGGGACAGTGGCGCCCCCCTGTGATGGGATAAGAGGGCGTCTCACACACAGGATTCCTATAAGATAATAGGGACAGCGGCGCCCCCTGTGATGGGATAAGAGGGCGTCTCACACACAGGATTCCTATAAGGTAATAGGGACAGCGGTGCCTCCCTGTGGTGGGATAAGAGGGAGTCTCACACACGGGATTCCTATAAGATAATAGGGACAGCGGTGCCCCCCTGTGATGGGATAAGAGGGCGTCTCACACACGGGATTCCTATAAGGTAATAGGGACAGCGGTGCCTCCCTGTGATGGGATAAGAGGGCGTCTCACACACAGGGGATTCCTATAAGGTAATAGGGACAGCGGTGCCCCCCTGTGATGGGATAAGAGGGCGTCTCACACACAGGATTCCTATAAGATAATAGGGACAGCGGTGCCCCCCTGTGATGGGATAAGAGGGCGTCTCACACACGGGATTCCTATAAGGTAATAGGGACAGCGGTGCCCCCCTGTGATGGGATAAGAGGGCGTCTCACACACACACAGGGGATTCCTATAAGGTAATAGGGACAGCGGCGCCCCCCTGTGATGGGATAAGAGGGCGTCTCACACACACACAGGGGATTCCTATAAGGTAATAGGGACAGCGGTGCCCCCCTGTGATGGGATAAGAGGGCGTCTCACACACACACAGGGGATTCCTATAAGATAATAGGGACAGCGGTGCCTCCCTGTGATGGGATAAGAGGGCGTCTCACACACGGGATTCCTATAAGGTAATAGGGACAGCGGTGCCTCCCTGTGATGGGATAAGGGGGCGTCTCACACACAGGATTCCTATAAGGTAATAGGGACAGCGGTGCCCCCTGTGATGGGATAAGAGGGCGTCTCACACACACACAGGGGATTCCTATAAGATAATAGGGACAGCGGTGCCTCCCTGTGATGGGATAAGAGGGCGTCTCACACACACGGGATTCCTATAAGGTAATAGGGACAGCGGTGCCTCCCTGTGATGGGATAAGGGGGCGTCTCACACACAGGGGATTCCTATAAGATAATAGGGACAGCGGTGCCCCCCTGTGATGGGATAAGAGGGCGTCTCACACACAGGATTCCTATAAGGTAATAGGGACAGCGGTGCCTCCCTGTGATGGGATAAGAGGGCGTCTCACACACGGTATTCCTATAAGGTAATAGGGACAGCGGCGCCCCCCTGTGATGGGATAAGAGGGCGTCTCACACACAGGGGATTCCTATAAGGTAATAGGGACAGCGGTGCCTCCCTGTGATGGGATAAGAGGGCGTCTCACACACAGGATTCCTATAAGGTAATAGGGACAGCGCTGCCTCCCTGTGATGGGATAAGAGGGCGTCTCACACACACGGGATTCCTATAAGGTAATAGGGACAGCGGTGCCTCCCTGTGATGGGATAAGGGGGCGTCTCACACACAGGGGATTCCTATAAGATAATAGGGACAGCGGTGCCCCCCTGTGATGGGATAAGAGGGCGTCTCACACACAGGATTCCTATAAGGTAATAGGGACAGCGGTGCCTCCCTGTGATGGGATAAGAGGGCGTCTCACACACGGTATTCCTATAAGGTAATAGGGACAGCGGTGCCCCCCTGTGATGGGATAAGAGGGCGTCTCACACACAGGATTCCTATAAGGTAATAGGGACAGCGGTGCCTCCCTGTGATGGGATAAGAGGGCGTCTCACACACGGTATTCCTATAAGGTAATAGGGACAGCGGTGCCTCCCTGTGATGGGATAAGAGGGCGTCTCACACACAGGGGATTCCTATAAGGTAATAGGGACAGCGGTGCCCCCCTGTGATGGGATAAGAGGGCGTCTCACACACAGGATTCCTATAAGGTAATAGGGACAGCGGTGCCTCCCTGTGATGGGATAAGAGGGCGTCTCACACACGGTATTCCTATAAGGTAATAGGGACAGCGGTGCCTCCCTGTGATGGGATAAGAGGGCGTCTCACACACAGGGGATTCCTATAAGGTAATAGGGACAGCGGTGCCCCCCTGTGATGGGATAAGAGGGCGTCTCACACACAGGATTCCTATAAGGTAATAGGGACAGCGGTGCCTCCCTGTGATGGGATAAGAGGGCGTCTCACACACGGTATTCCTATAAGGTAATAGGGACAGCGGCGCCCCCCTGTGATGGGATAAGAGGGCGTCTCACACACAGGGGATTCCTATAAGGTAATAGGGACAGCGGTGCCTCCCTGTGATGGGATAAGAGGGCGTCTCACACACAGGATTCCTATAAGGTAATAGGGACAGCGCTGCCTCCCTGTGATGGGATAAGAGGGCGTCTCACACACACGGGATTCCTATAAGGTAATAGGGACAGCGGTGCCTCCCTGTGATGGGATAAGGGGGCGTCTCACACACAGGGGATTCCTATAAGATAATAGGGACAGCGGTGCCCCCCTGTGATGGGATAAGAGGGCGTCTCACACACAGGATTCCTATAAGGTAATAGGGACAGCGGTGCCTCCCTGTGATGGGATAAGAGGGCGTCTCACACACACGGGATTCCTATAAGGTAATAGGGTCAGCGGTGCCTCCCTGTGATGGGATAAGAGGGCGTCTCACACACAGGGGATTCCTATAAGGTAATAGGGACAGCGGTGCCTCCCTGTGATGGGATAAGAGGGTGTCTCACACACAGGGGATTCCTATAAGGTAATAGGGACAGCGGTGCCCCCCTGTGATGGGATAAGAGGGTGTCTCACACACAGGATTCCTATAAGGTAATAGGGACAGCGGTGCCTCCCTGTGATGGGATAAGAGAGCGTCTCACACACAGGATTCCTATAAGGTAATTGGGACAGCGGTGCCCCCTGTGATGGGATAAGAGGGCGTCTCACACACAGGGGATTCCTATAAGATAATAGGGACAGCGGTGCCTCCCTGTGATGGGATAAGAGGGCGTCTCACACAGGGGATTCCTATAAGGTAATAGGGACAGCGGTGCCTCCCTGTGATGGGATAAGAGGGCGTCTCACACACAGGATTCCTATAAGGTAATAGGGACAGCGGTGCCCCCCTGTGATGGGATAAGAGGGCGTCCTGTAAGAAGCTCCCGGGTGATGGGATAATAGGGTGAGCGGGGCGGGCGTGGGGCGGTACCTGTGTGACCCGGCAGCTCCCGGGTGATGGGGTAATAGGGTGAGCGGGGCGGGCGTGGGGCGGTACCTGTGTGACCCGGCAGCTCCCGGGTGATGGGGTAATAGGGTGTGCGGGGCGGGCGTGGGGCGGTACCTGTGTGACCCGGCAGCTCCCGGGTGATGGGGTAATAGGGTGAGCGGGGCGGGCGTGGGGCGGTACCTGTGTGACCCGGCAGCTCCCGGGTGATGGGGTAATAGGGTGAGCGGGGCGGGCGTGGGGCGGTACCTGTGTGACCCGGCAGCTCCCGGGTGATGGGGTAATTGGGTGAGCGGGGCGGGCGTGGGGCGGTACCTGTGTGACCCGGCAGCTCCCGGGTGATGGGATAATAGGGTGAGCGGGGCGGGCGTGGGGCGGTACCTGTGTGACCCGGCAGCTCCCGGGTGATGGGGTAATAGGGTGAGCGGGGCGGGCGTGGGGCGGTACCTGTGTGACCCGGCAGCTCCCGGGTGATGGGGTAATAGGGTGAGCGGGGCGGGCGTGGGGCGGTACCTGTGTGACCCGGCAGCTCCCGGGTGATGGGGTAATAGGGTGAGCGGGGCGGGCGGGCATGGGGCGGTACCTGTGTGACCCGGCAGCTCCCGGGTGATGGGGTAATAGGGTGAGCGGGGCGGGCGTGGGGCGGTACCTGTGTGACCCGGCAGCTCCCTGTGATGGGGTAATAGGGTGAGCGGGGCGGGCGTGGGGCGGTACCTGTGTGACCCGGCAGCTCCCGGGTGATGGGGTAATAGGGTGAGCGGGGCGGGCGTGGGGCGGTACCTGTGTGACCCGGCAGCTCCCGGGTGATGGGGTAATAGGGTGAGCGGGGCGGGCGTGGGGCGGTACCTGTGTGACCCGGCAGCTCCCGGGTGATGGGGTAATAGGGTGAGCGGGGCGGGCGTGGGGCGGTACCTGTGTGACCCGGCAGCTCCCGGGTGATGGGGTAATAGGGTGAGCGGGGCGGGCGTGGGGCGGTACCTGTGTGACCCGGCAGCTCCCGGGTGATGGGGTAATAGGGTGAGCGGGGCGGGCGTGGGGCGGTACCTGTGTGACCCGGCAGCTCCCGGGTGATGGGGTAATAGGGTGAGCGGGGCGGGCGTGGGGCGGTACCTGTGTGACCCGGCAGCTCCCGGGTGATGGGGTAATAGGGTGAGCGGGGCGGGCGTGGGGCGGTACCTGTGTGACCCGGCAGCTCCCGGGTGATGGGGTAATAGGGTGAGCGGGGCGGGCGTGGGGCGGTACCTGTGTGACCCGGCAGCTCCCGGGTGATGGGGTAATAGGGTGAGCGGGGCGGGCGTGGGGCGGTACCTGTGTGACCCGGCAGCTCCCGGGTGATGGGGTAATAGGGTGAGCGGGGCGGGCGTGGGGCGGTACCTGTGTGACCCGGCAGCTCCCGGGTGATGGGGTAATAGGGTGAGCGGGGCGGGCGTGGGGCGGTACCTGTGTGACCCGGCAGCTCCCGGGTGATGGGGTAATAGGGTGAGCGGGGCGGGCGTGGGGCGGTACCTGTGTGACCCGGCAGCTCCCGGGTGATGGGGTAATAGGGTGAGCGGGGCGGGCGTGGGGCGGTACCTGTGTGACCCGGCAGCTCCCGGGTAATGGGGTAATAGGGTGAGCGGGGCGGGCGTGGGGCGGTACCTGTGTGACCCGGCAGCTCCCGGGTGATGGGGTAATAGGGTGAGCGGGGCGGGCGTGGGGCGGTACCTGTGTGACCCGGCAGCTCCCGGGTGATGGGGTAATAGGGTGAGCGGGGCGGGCGTGGGGCGGTACCTGTGTGACCCGGCAGCTCCCGGGTGATGGGGTAATAGGGTGAGCGGGGCGGGCGTGGGGCGGTACCTGTGTGACCCGGCAGCTCCCGGGTGATGGGGTAATAGGGTGAGCGGGCGGGCGTGGGGCGGTACCTGTGTGACCCGGCAGCTCCCGGGTGATGGGGTAATAGGGTGAGCGGGGCGGGCGTGGGGCGGTACCTGTGTGACCCGGCAGCTCCCGGGTGATGGGGTAATAGGGTGAGTGGGGCGGGCGTGGGGCGGTACCTGTGTGACCCGGCAGCTCCCTGTGATGGGGTAATAGGGTGAGTGGGGCGGGCGTGGGGCGGTACCTGTGTGACCCGGCAGCTCCCGGGTGATGGGGTAATAGGGTGAGCGGGGCGGGCGTGGGGCGGTACCTGTGTGACCCGGCAGCTCCCGGGTGATGGGGTAATAGGGTGAGTGGGGCGGGCGTGGGGCGGTACCTGTGTGACCCGGCAGCTCCCTGTGATGGGGTAATAGGGTGAGTGGGGCGGGCGTGGGGCGGTACCTGTGTGACCCGGCAGCTCCCGGGTGATGGGATAATAGGGTGAGCGGGGCGGGCGTGGGGCGGTACCTGTGTGACCCGGCAGCTCCCGGGTGATGGGGTAATAGGGTGAGTGGGGCGGGCGTGGGGCGGTACCTGTGTGACCCGGCAGCTCCCGGGTGATGGGGTAATAGGGTGAGCGGGGCGGGCGTGGGGCGGTACCTGTGTGACCCGGCAGCTCCCGGGTGATGGGGTAATAGGGTGAGCGGGGCGGGCGTGGGGCGGTACCTGTGTGACCCGGCAGCTCCCGGGTGATGGGGTAATAGGGTGAGCGGGGCGGGCGGGCGTGGGGCGGTACCTGTGTGACCCGGCAGCTCCCGGGTGATGGGGTAATAGGGTGAGCGGGGCGGGCGTGGGGCGGTACCTGTGTGACCCGGCAGCTCCCGGGTGATTGGGTAATAGGGTGAGCGGGGCGGGCGTGGGGCGGTACCTGTGTGACCCGGCAGCTCCCGGGTGATGGGGTAATAGGGTGAGCGGGGCGGGCGTGGGGCGGTACCTGTGTGACCCGGCAGCTCCCGGGTGATGGGGTAATAGGGTGAGCGGGGGGCGGGCGTGGGGCGGTACCTGTGTGACCCGGCAGCTCCCGGGTGATGGGGTAATAGGGTGAGCGGGGCGGGCGTGGGGGCGGGTACCTGTGTGACCCGGCAGCTCCCGGGTGATGGGGTAATAGGGTGAGCGGGGCGGGCGTGGGGCGGTACCTGTGTGACCCGGCAGCTCCCGGGTGATGGGGTAATAGGGTGAGCGGGGCGGGCGTGGGGCGGTACCTGTGTGACCCGGCAGCTCCCTGGTGATGGGGTAATAGGGTGAGCGGGGCGGGCGTGGGGCGGTACCTGTGTAACCCGGCAGCTCCCGGGTGATGGGGTATTAGGGTGAGCGGGGCGGGCGTGGGGCGGTACCTGTGTGACCCGGCAGCTCCGGGTGATGGGGTAATAGGGTGAGCGGGGCGGGCGTGGGGCGGTACCTGTGTGACCCGGCAGCTCCCGGGTGATGGGGTAATAGGGTGAGCGGGGCGGGCGTGGGGCGGTACCTGTGTGACCCGGCAGCTCCCGGGTGATGGGGTAATAGGGTGAGCGGGGCGGGCGTGGGGCGGTACCTGTGTAACCCGGCAGCTCCGGGGTGATGGGGTATTAGGGTGAGCGGGGCGGGCGTGGGGCGGTACCTGTGTGACCCGGCAGCTCCCGGGTGATGGGGTAATAGGGTGAGCGGGGCGGGCGTGGGGCGGTACCTGTGTAACCCGGCAGCTCCGGGGTGATGGGGTATTAGGGTGAGCGGGGCGGGCGTGGGGCGGTACCTGTGTGACCCGGCAGCTCCCTGTGATGGGGTAATAGGGTGAGCGGGGCGGGCGTGGGGCGGTACCTGTGTGACCCGGCAGCTCCCGGGTGATGGGGTAATAGGGTGAGCGGGGCGGGCGTGGGGCGGTACCTGTGTGACCGGCAGCTCCCGGGTGATGGGGTAATAGGGTGAGCGGGGCGGGCGTGGGGCGGTACCTGTGTGACCCGGCAGCTCCCGGGTGATGGGGTAATAGGGTGAGCGGGGCGGGCGTGGGGCGGTACCTGTGTGACCCGGCAGCTCCCGGGTGATGGGGTAATAGGGTGAGCGGGGCGGGCGTGGGGCGGTACCTGTGTGACCCGGCAGCTCCCGGGTGATGGGGTAATAGGGTGAGCGGGGCGGTACCTGTGTGACCCGGCAGCTCCCGGGTGATGGGGTAATAGGGTGAGCGGGGCGGGCGTGGGGCGGTACCTGTGTGACCCGGCAGCTCCCGGGTGATGGGGTAATAGGGTGAGCGGGGCGGGCGTGGGGCGGTACCTGTGTGACCCGGCAGCTCCCGGGTGATGGGATAATAGGGTGAGCGGGGCGGGCGTGGGGCGGAACCTGTGTGACCCGGCAGCTCCCGCGTGATGGGGTAATAGGGTGAGCGGGGCGGGCGTGGGGCGGTACCTGTGTGAGCCGGCAGCTCCCGGGTGATGGGGTAATAGGGTGAGCGGGGCGGGCGTGGGGCGGTACCTGTGTGACCCGGCAGCTCCCGCGTGATGGGGTAATAGGGTGAGCGGGGCGGGCGTGGGGCGGTACCTGTGTGACCCGGCAGCTCCCGGGTGATGGGGTAATAGGGTGAGCGGGGCGGGCGTGGGGCGGTACCTGTGTGACCCGGCAGCTCCCGCGTGATGGGGTAATAGGGTGAGCGGGGCGGGCGTGGGGCGGTACCTGTGTGACCGGCAGCTCCCGGGTGATGGGGTAATAGGGTGAGCGGGGCGGGCGTGGGGCGGTACCTGTGTGACCGGCAGCTCCTGGGTGATGGGGTAATAGGGTGAGCGGGGCGGGCGTGGGGCGGTACCTGTGTGACCCGGCAGCTCCCGGGTGATGGGGTAATAGGGTGAGCGGGGCGGGCGTGGGGCGGTACCTGTGTGACCCGGCAGCTCCCGGGTGATGGGGTAATAGGGTGAGCGGGGCGGGCGTGGGGCGGTACCTGTGTGACCCGGCAGCTCCCGGGTGATGGGGTAATAGGGTGAGCGGGGCGGGCGTGGGGCGGTACCTGTGTGACCCGGCAGCTCCCTGTGATGGGGTATTAGGGTGAGCGGGGCGGGCGTGGGGCGGTACCTGTGTGACCCGGCAGCTCCCGGGTGATGGGGTAATAGGGTGAGCGGGGCGGTACCTGTGTGACCGGCAGCTCCGGGTGATGGGGTATTAGGGTGAGTGGGGCGGTACCTGTGTGACCCGGCAGCTCCCCGGTGATGGGATAATAGGGTGAGCGGGGCGGGCGTGGGGCGGTACCTGTGTGACCCGGCAGCTCCCGGGTGATGGGGTAATAGGGTGAGCGGGGCGGGCGTGGGGCGGTACCTGTGTGACCCGGCAGCTCCCGGGTGATGGGATAATAGGGTGAGCGGGGCGGGCGTGGGGCGGTACCTGTGTGACCCGGCAGCTCCCGGGTGATGGGGTAATAGGGTGAGCGGGGCGGGCGTGGGGCGGTACCTGTGTGACCCGGCAGCTCCCGGGTGATGGGGTAATAGGGTGAGCGGGGCGGGCGTGGGGCGGTACCTGTGTGACCCGGCAGCTCCCGGGTGATGGGATAATAGGGTGAGCGGGGCGGGCGTGGGGCGGTACCTGTGTGACCCGGCAGCTCCCGGGTGATGGGGTAATAGGGTGAGCGGGGCGGGCGTGGGGCGGTACCTGTGTGACCCGGCAGCTCCCGGGTGATGGGGTAATAGGGTGAGCGGGGCGGGCGTGGGGCGGTACCTGTGTGACCCGGCAGCTCCCGGGTGATGGGGTAATAGGGTGAGCGGGCGGGCGGGCGTGGGGCGGTACCTGTGTGACCCGCAGCTCCCGGGTGATGGGGTAATAGGGTGAGCGGGGCGGGCGTGGGGCGGTACCTGTGTGACCCGGCAGCTCCCGGGTGATGGGGTAATAGGGTGAGCGGGGCGGGCGTGGGGCGGTACCTGTGTGACCCGGCAGCTCCCGGGTGATGGGGTAATAGGGTGAGCGGGGCGGGCGTGGGCGGTACCTGTGTGACCCGGCAGCTCCCGGGTGATGGGGTAATAGGGTGAGCGGGGCGGGCGTGGGGCGGTACCTGTGTGACCCGGCAGCTCCCGGGTGATGGGGTAATAGGGTGAGCGGGGCGGGCGTGGGGCGGTACCTGTGTGACCCGGCAGCTCCCGGGTGATGGGATAATAGGGTGAGGGGCGGGCGGGCGTGGGGCGGTACCTGTGTGACCCGGCAGCTCCCGGGTGATGGGGTAATAGGGTGAGCGGGGCGGGCGTGGGGCGGTACCTGTGTGACCCGGCAGCTCCCGGGTGATGGGTAATAGGGTGAGCGGGGCGGGCGTGGGGCGGTACCTGTGTGACCCGGCAGCTCCCGGGTGATGGGGTAATAGGGTGAGCGGGGCGGGCGTGGGGCGGTACCTGTGTGACCCGGCAGCTCCCGGGTGATGGGGTAATAGGGTGAGCGGGGCGGGCGTGGGGCGGGTACCTGTGTGACCCGGCAGCTCCCGGGTGATGGGGTAATAGGGTGAGCGGGGCGGGCGTGGGGCGGTACCTGTGTGACCCGGCAGCTCCCGGGTGATGGGGTAATAGGGTGAGCGGGGCGGGCGTGGGGCCGGTACCTGTGTGACCCGGCAGCTCCCGGGTGATGGGGTAATAGGGTGAGCGGGGCGGGCGTGGGGCGGTACCTGTGTGACCCGGCAGCTCCGGGTGATGGGTAATAGGGTGAGCGGGGCGGGGGCGTGGGCGGTACCTGTGTGACCCGGCAGCTCCCGGGTGATGGGGTAATAGGGTGAGCGGGGCGGGCGGTCGTGGGGCGGTACCTGTGTGACCCGGCAGCTCCCGGGTGATGGGGTAATAGGGTGAGCGGGGCGGGCGTGGGGCGGTACCTGTGTGACCCGGCAGCTCCCGGGTGATGGGGATAATAGGGTGAGCGGGGCGGGCGGGCGTGGGGCGGTACCTGTGTGACCCGGCAGCTCCCGGGTGATGGGGTAATAGGGTGAGCGGGGCGGGCGTGGGGCGGTACCTGTGTGACCCGGCAGCTCCCGGGTGATGGGGTAATAGGTGAGCGGGGCGGGCGTGGGGCGGTACCTGTGTGACCCGGCAGCTCCCGGGTGATGGGGTAATAGGGTGAGCGGGGGGCGGGCGTGGGGCGGTACCTGTGTGACCCGCAGCTCCCGGGTGATGGGATAATAGGGTGAGCGGGGCGGGCGTGGGGCGGTACCTGTGTGACCCGGCAGCTCCCGGGTGATGGGGTAATAGGGTGAGCGGGGCGGGCGTGGGGCGGTACCTGTGTGACCCGGCAGCTCCCGGGTGATGGGGTAATAGGGTGAGCGGGGCGGGCGTGGGGCGGTACCTGTGTGACCCGGCAGCTCCCGGGTGATGGGGTAATAGGGTGAGCGGGGCGGGCGTGGGGCGGTACCTGTGTGACCGGCAGCTCCCGGGTGATGGGATAATAGGGTGAGCGGGGCGGGCGTGGGCGGTACCTGTGTGACCCGCAGCTCCCGGGTGATGGGGTAATAGGGTGAGCGGGGCGGGCGTGGGGCGGTACCTGTGTGACCCGGCAGCTCCCGGGTGATGGGGTAATAGGGTGAGCGGGGCGGGCGTGGGGCGGTACCTGTGTGACCCGGCAGCTCCCGGGTGATGGGTAATAGGGTGAGCGGGGCGGGCGTGGGGCGGTACCTGTGTGACCCGGCAGCTCCCGGGTGATGGGGTAATAGGGTGAGCGGGGCGGGCGTGGGGCGGTACCTGTGTGACCCGGCAGCTCCGGGTGATGGGGTAATAGGGTGAGCGGGGCGGGCGTGGGGCGGTACCTGTGTGACCCGGCAGCTCCCGGGTGATGGGGTAATAGGGTGAGCGGGGCGGGCGTGGGGCGGTACCTGTGTGACCCGCAGCTCCCGGGTGATGGGGTAATAGGGTGAGCGGGGCGGGCGTGGGGCGGTACCTGTGTGACCCGGCAGCTCCCGGGTGATGGGGTAATAGGGTGAGCGGGGCGGGCGTGGGGCGGTACCTGTGTGACCCGGCAGCTCCCGGGTGATGGGGTAATAGGGTGAGCGGGGCGGGCGTGGGGCGGTACCTGTGTGACCCGGCAGCTCCCGGGTGATGGGGTAATAGGGTGAGCGGGGCGGGCGTGGGGCGGTACCTGTGTGACCCGGCAGCTCCCGGGTGATGGGATAATAGGGTGAGCGGGGCGGGCGTGGGCGGTACCTGTGTGACCCGGCAGCTCCCGGGTGATGGGATAATAGGGTGAGCGGGGCGGGCGTGGGGCGGTACCTGTGTGACCCGGCAGCTCCCGGGTGATGGGATAATAGGGTGAGCGGGGCGGCGTGGGGCGGTACCTGTGTGACCCGGCAGCTCCCGGGTGATGGGGTAATAGGGTGAGCGGGGCGGGCGTGGGGCGGTACCTGTGTGACCCGGCAGCTCCCGGGTGATGGGGTATAGGGTGAGCGGGGCGGGCGTGGGGCGGTACCTGTGTGACCCGGCAGCTCCCGGGTGATGGGGGTAATAGGGTGAGCGGGGCGGGCGTGGGGCGGTACCTGTGTGACCCGGCAGCTCCCGGGTGATGGGGTAATAGGGTGAGCGGGGCGGGCGTGGGGCGGTACCTGTGTGACCCGGCAGCTCCCGGGTGATGGGGTAATAGGGTGAGCGGGGCAGGCGTGGGGCGGTACCTGTGTGACCCGGCAGCTCCCGGGTGATGGGGTAATAGGGTGAGCGGGGCGGGCGTGGGGCGGTACCTGTGTGACCCGGCTGCTCCCGGGTGATGGGGTAATAGGGTGAGCGGGGCGGGCGTGGGGCGGTACCTGTGTGACCCGGCAGCTCCCGGGTGATGGGGTAATAGGGTGAGCGGGGCGGGCGTGGGGCGGTACCTGTGTGACCGGCAGCTCCCGGGTGATGGGGTAATAGGGTGAGCGGGGCGGGCGTGGGGCGGTACCTGTGTGACCCGGCAGCTCCCGGGTGATGGGATAATAGGGTGAGCGGGGCGGGCGTGGGGCGGTACCTGTGTGACCCGGCAGCTCCCGGGTGATGGGGTAATAGGGTGAGCGGGGCGGGCGTGGGGCGGTACCTGTGTGACCCGGCAGCTCCCTGGTGATGGGGTAATAGGGTGAGCGGGGCGGGCGTGGGGCGGTACCTGTGTGACCCGGCAGCTCCCGGGTGATGGGGTAATAGGGTGAGCGGGGCGGGCGTGGGGCGGTACCTGTGTGACCCGGCAGCTCCGGGTGATGGGGTAATAGGGTGAGCGGGGCGGGCGTGGGGCGGTACCTGTGTGACCCGGCAGCTCCCGGGTGATGGGGTAATAGGGTGAGCGGGGCGGGCGTGGGCGGTACCTGTGTGACCCGGCAGCTCCCGGGTGATGGGATAATAGGGTGAGCGGGGCGGGCGTGGGGCGGTACCTGTGTGACCCGGCAGCTCCCGGGTGATGGGGTAATAGGGTGAGCGGGGCGGGCGTGGGGCGGTACCTGTGTGACCCGGCAGCTCCCGGGTGATGGGGTAATAGGGTGAGCGGGGCGGGCGTGGGGCGGTACCTGTGTGACCCGGCAGCTCCCGGGTGATGGGATAATAGGGTGAGCGGGGCGGGCGTGGGGCGGTACCTGTGTGACCCGGCAGCTCCGGGTGATGGGATAATAGGGTGAGCGGGGCGGGCGTGGGGCGGTACCTGTGTGACCCGGCAGCTCCCGGGTGATGGGGTAATAGGGTGAGCGGGGCGGGCGTGGGGCGGTACCTGTGTGACCCGGCAGCTCCCGGGTGATGGGATAATAGGGTGAGCGGGGCGGGCGTGGGGCGGTACCTGTGTGACCCGGCAGCTCCCGGGTGATGGGATAATAGGGTGAGCGGGCGGGCGTGGGGCGGTACCTGTGTGACCCGGCAGCTCCCGGGTGATGGGGTAATAGGGTGAGCGGGGCGGGCGTGGGGCGGTACCTGTGTGACCCGGCAGCTCCCGGGTGATGGGGTAATAGGGTGAGCGGGGCGGGCGTGGGGCGGTACCTGTGTGACCCGGCAGCTCCCGGGTGATGGGGTAATAGGGTGAGCGGGGCGGGCGTGGGCGGTACCTGTGTGACCCGGCAGCTCCCGGGTGATGGGGTAATAGGGTGAGCGGGGCGGGCGTGGGGCGGTACCTGTGTGACCCGGCAGCTCCCGGGTGATGGGGTAATAGGGTGAGCGGGGCGGGTGTGGGGCGGTACCTGTGTGACCCGGCAGCTCCCTGTGATGGGGTAATAGGGTGAGCGGGGCGGGCGTGGGGCGGTACCTGTGTGACCCGGCAGCTCCCGGGTGATGGGATAATAGGGTGAGCGGGGCGGGCGTGGGGCGGTACCTGTGTGACCCGGCAGCTCCCGGGTGATGGGGTAATAGGGTGAGTGGGGCGGTACCTGTGTGACCCGGCAGCTCCCGGGTGATGGGGTAATAGGGTGAGAGTGGGGCGGTACCTGTGTGACCCGGCAGCTCCCGGGTGACCCTCACGTTGCCCTCGCGGGTTTTCAGGCTGTAGATGGAGCAGATATTATCCAGGCCGCCGCAAGCCACAAAGTTACCCGACGGGGCGTAAGCGCAGGTCATCACCCAGGAGGAACGCAGGGGGATCGCGTGAACCTGGGGGGAGGAGGGGGCCGGGTCAGCGGGGGGAGGAGGGGGGGAGGAGGGCGGCCGGGTCAGCGGGGGAGGAGGGGGGGAGGAGGGCGGCCGGGTCAGCGGGGGGAGGAGGGGGGCCGGGTCAGCGGGGGGAGGAGGGGGGGAAGAGGAGGGGGGCCGGGTCAGCGGGGAGAGGAGGGGGGAGGAGGAGGGCGGCCGGGTCAGCGGGGGGAGGAGGGCGGCCGGGTCAGCGGGGGGAGGAGGGGGGGAAGAGGAGGGGGGCCGGGTCAGCGGGGAGAGGAGGGGGGGAGGAGGAGGGCGGCCGGGTCAGCGAGGGGAGGAGGGGGAGGAGGGGGGCCGGGTCAGCGGGGAGAGGAGGGGGGGAGGAGGAGGGCGGCCGGGTCAGCGGGGGGTGGAGGGGGGGAGGAGGAGGGCGGCCGGGTCAGCGGGGGGAGGAGGGGGGGAGGAGGAGGGCGGCCGGGTCAGCGGGGGGAGGAGGGGGGGAGGAGGAGGGCGGCCGGGTCAGCGGGGGGAGGAGGGGGGAGGAGGAGGGCGGCCGGGTCAGCGGGGGAGGAGGGGGGGAGGAGGAGGGCGGCCGGGTCAGCGGGGGGAGGAGGGGCGGCCGGGTCAGCGGGGAGGAGGGGGAAGGAGGGTGGCCGGGTCAGCGGGAGGAGGAGGGGGGGAGGAGGAGGGCGGCCGGGTCAGCGGGGGGAGGAGGGGGGCGGCCGGGTCAGCGGGGGGAGGAGGGGGGAGGAGGGGGGAGGATGGCGGCCGGGTCAGCGGGGGAGGAGGGGGGAGGAGGGTGGCCGGGTCAGCGGGGGGAGGAGGTGGGGAGGAGGAGGGCGGCCGGGTCAGCGGGGGAGGAGGGGGCGGCCGGGTCAGCAGGGGAGGAGGGCGGCCGGGTCAGCAGGGGGAGGGGGGCGGCCGGGTCAGCGGGGGGAGCGGCCGGGTCAGCGGGGGGAGGAGGGCGGCTGGGTCAGCGGGGGGAGGGGGGGGAGGAGGAGGGCGGCCGGGTCAGCGGGGGAGGGAGGGAGGTGGAGGGCGGCCGGGTCAGCGGGGGAGGAGGGGAGGAGGGCGGCCGGGTCAGCGGGGGGGAGGGGGGGAGGAGGAGGAGGGCAGCCGGGTCAGCGGGGGGAGGAGGAGGGTGGCCGGGTCAGCGGGGGGAGGAGGATGGCGGTCGGGTCAGCGGGGGGAGGGGGGGAGGAGGATGGCGGCCGGGTCAGCGGGGGGAGGGGGGGGGAGGATGGAGGCCGGGTGAGCGGGGGGAGAGGTGGGGAGGAGGGCGGCCGGGTCAGCGGGGGGAGGGGAGGAGGGGGGCTGGGTCAGCGGGGGGAGGGGGACGGGTGACTGGGGGGGAGGAGGAGGAGGAGGAAGAGGAGGGTGACCGGGTGGGACGAGATGGGGGAGGAAGAGGACTATTTAATCTGGTAGGTTTGATTGGCCGGCTTTGCCAGCCAATCAGATCAACGGGTAACTCTCTGCTCCTTAAAGGACACAGTGAGAAAAAAATACCAGACTAACAAAAATATAACAAACCGGCAAAAGTGCGGCAGCAAATTAACTAATGTGCACTAAAATACGGGAGATAGGGTTAAAAAGTCCGAATGGGGGGAGCAGAGCCCCCCCCCCCCCCGCCTGGGAGGCAAACTCTGAAACCAGCGCATGGAACATGGCCACGGTGTTTGTTGGGACCTCACTCTCCAGACACTGCTTCCTGGGCTTATAAATGGCTGGCTAAGGCCCGCTCCCTCAGCCAGCGCGCCCGCACTGCAGACAGGCTTAGCCAGTGCCAGGAGCAGGCTGGCGAGTAGATCCTGGGCTTATAAATGGCTAGCTTAGCCAGTGCCAGGAGCAGGCTGGCGGGGAGATCCCTGGGCTTATAGATGGCTAGCTTAGCCAATGCCAGGAGCAGGCTGGCGAGGAGATCCCTGGGCTTATAAATGGCTAGCTTAGCCAATGCCAGGAGCAGGCTGGCGAGGAGATCCCTGGGCTTATAGATGGCTAGCTTAGCCAATGCCAGGAGCAGGCTGGCGAGGAGATCCCTGGGCTTATAAATGGCTAGCTTAGCCAGTGCCAGGAGCAGGTTGGCGAGGAGATCCCTGGGCTTATAAATGGCTAGCTTAGCCAGTGCCAGGAGCAGGCTGGCGAGGAGATCCCTGGGCTTATAGATGGCTAGCTTAGCCAGTGCCAGGAGCAGGCTGACGAGGAGATCCCTGGGCTTATAAATGGCTAGCTTAGCCAGTGCCAGGAGCAGGCTGGCGAGGAGATCCCTGGTCTTATAAACGTCTAGCTTAGCCAGTGCCAGGAGCAGGCTGGCGAGGAGATCCCTGGGCTTATAGATGGCTAGCTTAGCCAGTGCCAGGAGCAGGCTGGCGGGGAGATCCCTGGGCTTATAGATGGCTAGCTTAGCCAATGCCAGGAGCAGGCTGGCGAGGAGATCCCTGGGCTTATAAATGGCTAGCTTAGCCAGTGCCAGGAGCAGGTTGGCGAGGAGATCCCTGGGCTTATAAATGGCTAGCTTAGCCAGTGCCAGGAGCAGGCTGGCGAGGAGATCCCTGGGCTTATAGATGGCTAGCTTAGCCAGTGCCAGGAGCAGGCTGACGTGGAGATCCCTGGGCTTATAGATGGCTAGCTTAGCCAGTGCCAGGAGCAGGCTGACGAGGAGATCCCTGGGCTTATAAATGGCTAGCTTAGCCAGTGCCAGGAGCAGGCTGGCGAGGAGATCCCTGGTCTTATAAACGTCTAGCTTAGCCAGTGCCAGGAGCAGGCTGGCGAGGAGATCCCTGGGCTTATAGATGGCTAGCTTAGCCAGTGCCAGGAGCAGGCTGGCGAGGAGATCCCTGGGCTTATAAATGGCTAGCTTAGCCAGTGCCAGGAGCAGGCTGGCGAGGAGATCCCTGGGCTTATAGATGGCTAGCTTAGCCAGTGCAGGAGCAGGCTGACGTGGAGATCCCTGGGCTTATAGATGGCTAGCTTAGCCAGTGCCAGAAGCAGGCTGGCGAGGAGATCCCTGGGCTTATAAATGGCTAGCTTAGCCAATGCCAGGAGCAGGCTGACGAGGAGATCCCTGGGCTTATAAATGGCTAGCTTAGCCAATGCCAGAGCAGGCTGACGTGGAGATCCCTGGGCTTATAGATGGCTAGCTTAGCCAGTGCCAGGAGCAGGCTGACGTGGAGATCCCTGGGCTTATAAATGGCTAGCTTAGCCAGTGCCAGGAGCAGGCTGACGTGGAGATCCCTGGGCTTATAAATGGCTAGCTTAGCCAGTGCCAGGAGCAGGCTGGCGAGGAGATCCCTGGGCTTATAAATGGCTAGCTTAGCCAGTGCCAGGAGCAGGCTGACCAGGAGATCCCTGGGCTTATACATGGCTAGCTTAGCCAATGCCAGGAGCAGGCTGACGTGGAGATCCCTGGGCTTATAGATGGCTAGCTTAGCCAATGCCAGAGCAGGCTGGCGAGGAGATCCCTGGGCTTATAAATGGCTAGCTTAGCCAATGCCAGGAGCAGGCTGACGTGGAGATCCCTGGGCTTATAGATGGCTAGCTTAGCCAGTGCCAGGCTGGCGAGGAGATCCCTGGGCTTATAAATGGCTAGCTTAGCCAGTGCCAGGAGCAGGCTGGCGAGGAGATCTCTGGGCTTATAAATGGCTAGCTTAGCCAATGCCAGGAACAGGCTGGCGAGGAGATCCCTGGGCTTATAAATGGCTAGCTTAGCCAGTGCCAGGAGCAGGCTGACGAGGAGATCCCTGGGCTTATAAATGGCTAGCTTAGCCAGTGCCAGGAGCAGGCTGGCGAGGAGATCCTGGTCTTATAAACGTCTAGCTTAGCCAGTGCCAGGAGCAGGCTGGCGAGGAGATCCCTGGGCTTATAGATGGCTAGCTTAGCCAGTGCCAGGAGCAGGCTGGCGAGGAGATCCCTGGGCTTATAAATGGCTAGCTTAGCCAGTGCCAGGAGCAGGCTGGCGAGGAGATCCCTGGGCTTATAGATGGCTAGCTTAGCCAGTGCAGGAGCAGGCTGACGTGGAGATCCCTGGGCTTATAGATGGCTAGCTTAGCCAGTGCCAGGAGCAGGCTGACGAGGAGATCCCTGGGCTTATAAATGGCTAGCTTAGCCAGTGCCAGGAGCAGGCTGGCGAGGAGATCCCTGGTCTTATAAACGTCTAGCTTAGCCAGTGCCAGGAGCAGGCTGGCGAGGAGATCCCTGGGCTTATAGATGGCTAGCTTAGCCAGTGCCAGGAGCAGGCTGGCGAGGAGATCCCTGGGCTTATAAATGGCTAGCTTAGCCAGTGCCAGGAGCAGGCTGGCGAGGAGATCCCTGGGCTTATAGATGGCTAGCTTAGCCAGTGCCAGGAGCAGGCTGACGTGGAGATCCCTGGGCTTATAGATGGCTAGCTTAGCCAGTGCCAGGAGCAGGCTGGCGAGGAGATCCCTGGGCTTATAAATGGCTAGCTTAGCCAATGCCAGGAGCAGGCTGACGAGGAGATCCCTGGGCTTATAAATGGCTAGCTTAGCCAATGCCAGGAGCAGGCTGACGTGGAGATCCTGGGCTTATAG
>NW_027454191.1:30000-53313 GCF_040206685.1 Ascaphus truei | reverse complement strand
TGACACAGGGTGAGATTATGTTGGCGTGTGCGTGACACGGGGTGAGATTGTGGCTGCGTGTGTGACACGGGGTGAGATTATGTTGGCGTGTGCGTGACACGGGGTGAGATTGTGGCTGCGTGTGTGACACGGGGTGAGATTGTGTTGGCGTGTGCGTGACACGTGACGCCCTTGCAGTGCGCTCTGGGACATCGAGACGGGGCAGCAGACCACGGTGTTCTCGGGGCACAGCGGCGACGTCATGTCTCTGTCGCTGTCGCCCGATCGGAGGAGCTTCGTGTCCGGAGCGTGCGACGCGTCGGTGAAACTGTGGGACGTGAGGGACAGTATGTGCCGGCAAAACTTCACCGGGCACGAGTCCGACATCAACACCGTGTGTGTGAGTGAGCGCAGGGGGCGGGGCCGGGGGCGGGGCCGGGGAGACTGGGTGCGCCATGAGTCTTACTTCAGTACTCGCTCCCCTCTACAACACTTATTTCCTTCTCTCTCCCCCTCTCCTTCCCCACCTCTCCCCCCCTCTCTCCTCTCCCACCCCTCTCCCTCTCCTCCCTCCCTCTCCCCCTCCCCCCCTCCCTCCCCCCCCCTCCCCTCCCCCCCCTCCCTCCCTCCCTCTCCCCCCCCTCCCTCCCTCTCCCCCCTTCCCTCCTCTCTCCCCCTCCCTCCCCCCCCTCCCTCTCTCCCTCTCCTCTCCCCCCTCTCTCCCTCCTCCCACCTCTCCCCCCCCTCCCTCCCTCTCCCCCCCCTCCCTCCCTCTCCCCCCCCCCTCCCTCTCCCCCCCCATCCCTCCCTCTCCCCCCCCTCCCTCCCTCTCCCCCCCTCCCTCTCTCTCTCCCCCTCTCCCCCCTCCCTCCTCTCCCCCCCTCTCTCTCTCTCCCCCCCCCCTCCCTCTCCCCCCCCCTCCCTCCCTCCCCCCCCTCCCCCTCACCCCCCCCTCCCTCCCTCTCCCCCCCTCCCTCCCTCTCCCCCCCCTCCCCTCCCCCCCCCCTCCCCCCCCCCCTCCCCTCCCTCTCCCCCCCTCCCTCCCTCTCCCCCCCCTCCCTCCCTCTCCCCCCCCCCTCCCTCTCCCCCCCTCCCCTCCCCCCCCCCTCCTCTCCCCCCCCTCCCCTCCCCCCCCTCCCTCCTCCCCCCCCCCTCCCTCCCTCTCCCCCCCTCCCTCCCTCTCCCCCACCTCCCCTCCCCCCCCCTCCCCTCCCTCTCCCCCCCCTCCCTCCCACTCCCCCCCCTCCCTCCCTCTCCCCCCCCCCCTCCCTCTCCCCCCCCCTCCCTCCCTCTCCCCCCACCCCCTCCCCCCCCTCCCTCTCCCCCCCCTCCCTCTCCCCCCCCCCTCCCTCTCCTCCCCCCTCCTCCCTCCTCCCCCCCCTCCCTCCCACCCCCCCCTCCTCTCCTCCCCCACCTCCCTCCCCACCCCCCCTCTCTCTCCCACCCCCCCTCTCTCCCCCCCCCCTCTCTCCCACCCCCCTCTCTCCCCCCCCCCTCTCTCTCCCTCCCCCCCTCTCTCCCTCCTCCCCTCCCCCCTCTCTCTCCTCTCCCCCTCCCCTCTCTCCTCCCCTCCCCCTCTCTCCTCCCCCTCCCCCTCTCTCTCCCTCCCCCCTCTCTCTCCCTCCCCCCCTCTCTCTCCCTCCCCCCTCTCCTCCCTCCCCCCTCTCTCCCTCCCCTCCTCTCCCTCCCCCCCTCTCCCTCCCTCCCCCCCCTCTCCCTCCCTCCCCCCCTCTCCCTCCCTCCCCCCCTCTCCCTCCCTCCCCCCTCTCCCTCCCTTCCCCTCTCCCCCTCTCCCTCCCTCCCCCCCTCTCCCACCTCCCCCCTCTCCTCCCTCCCCCCCTCTCCCTCCCTCCCCCCCCTCTCCCTCCCTCCCCCCCTCTCCCTCCCCCCTCTCTCTCCTCCCTCCCCCCCTCTCTCTCCCTCCCCCCTCTCTCTCCCTCCCCCCCCCTCTCTCTCCCTCCCCCCCTCTCTCTCCCTCCCCCCCTCTCTCTCCCTCCCCCCCTCTCTCTCCCTCCCCCCCTCTCTCTCTCTCTCTCCCTCCCCCCCTCTCCCCACCTCTCCCTCCCCCACCTCACCTCTCCCTCCCTCCCCCCCCCCTCTCTCTCCCTCCCTCCCCCCCACCTCTCTCTCCCTCCCTCCCCCCCACCTCTCTCTCCCTCCCCCCCACCCCTCTCTCCCTCCCTCCCCCCACCCCCCCACCTCTCTCTCCCTCCCTCCCCCCACCCCCCCCCCACCTCTCTCTCCCTCCCCCCCCCACCTCTCTCTCCCTCCCCCCCCCACCTCTCTCTCCCTCCCCCCCCACCTCTCTCTCCCTCCCCCACCTCTCTCTCCCTCCCCCCACCTCTCTCCTCCCTCCCCCCCACCTCTCCCCCCCTCTCTCCCCTCCCCCCACCTCTCCCCCCCACCTCTCCCCCCCTCTCCCTCCCCCCCTCTCCCTCCCCCCCTCTCCCTCCCCCCCTCTCCCTCCCCCCCTCTCCCTACCTCCCTCCCTCCCCCCCTCTCCCTACCTCCCCTCCCCCTCCCCCCCCCCTCTCCCTCCCCCCCCTCTCTCTCCCCCCCCCCTCTCTCTCCCCCCCCCCTCTCTCTCCCCCCCCCCCTCTCTCTCCCTCCCTCCCTCCCCTCTCTCCCTCTCTCCCTCCCTCCCCTCTCTCCCTCCCTCCCTCCCCTCTCTCCCTCCCTCCCTCCCCTCTCTCCCTCCCTCCCTCCCCTCTCCCTCCCTCCCCCCCCTCTCTCCCTCCCTCCCCCCCCTCTCTCCCTCCCTCCCCCCTCTCCCTCCCCCCCTCTCCCTCCCTCCCCCCCTCTCCCTCCCTCCCCCCTCTCCCCCTCTCCCTCCCTCCCCCCTCTCCCCCTCTCCCCCCCCCTCTCCCTCCCTCCCCCCCCTCTCCCTCCCTCCCCCCCTCTCCCTCCCTCCCCTCTCCCTCCCCCACCTCTCCCTCCCTCCCCCCCCTCTCCCTCCCTCCCCCCTCCCTCCCCCCTCCCTCCCCCTCTCCTTCCCCCCTCCCTCCCCTCTCCCTCCCTCCCCTCTCCCTCCCCTCTCCCTCCCTCTCCTTCCCTCCCTCCCTCTCCTTCCCTCCCTCCCTCTCCTTCCCTCCCTCCCTCTCCTTCCCTCCCTCTCCCTCCCTCCCCTCTCCCTCCCCTCTTCCTCCCTCCCTCTCTCTCCCCCCTTCCTCCCTCCCTCCCTCCCCTCTCTCTCACTCCCCCTCCCCTCTCTCACTCCCCCTCCCCTCTCTCACTCCCCCTCCCCTCTCTCACTCCCCCTCCCCTCTCTCACTCCCCCTCCCCTCTCTCACTCCCCCTCCACTCTCTCACTCCCCCTCCCCTCTCTCCCTCCCCCTCCTCTCTCTCCCTCCCCCTTCCCCTCTGTCCCTCCCCCTTCCCCTCTGTCCCTCCCCCTTCCCCTCTGTCCCTCCCCTCCCCCCCCCTTCTGTCCCTCCCCCCTGACGCTCTCCCCCCCTCTGTTCCTCCCCCCTGACGCCCTCCCCCCCTCTGTCCCTCCCCCCTCTGTCCCTCCCCCCTCTGTCCCTCCCCCCTCTGTCCCTCCCCCCTCTGTCCCTCCCCCCTCTGTCCCTCCCCCCTCTGTCCCTCCCCCCTGACGCCCTTCCCCTCTCGCCCCCCAGTTCTTCCCTAACGGGAACGCGTTCACCACGGGTTCGGACGACGCGACTTGTCGCCTCTTCGACCTGCGGGCGGATCAGGAGCTGATGATGTATTCCCACGACGGGATTATCTGCGGTATCACCAGCGTGGCGTTCTCGCGCAGCGGCCGCCTCCTCCTCGCCGGGTACGACGACTTCAACTGCAACATCTGGGACGCCATGAAGGGGGACCGCGCCGGTGAGAGCCCCCTACATATCCCCTATATACCCTGCTATAGGGTCTGTGCCCCCCCCTTACTCCCTCCCATGTATACTTATAGGACTGTTATAGGGTCTGTGCCCCTCCCCCCCCCCCATACTCCCTCCCGTGTATACTTAAAGGGCTGTTATAGGGTCTGTGCCCCTCCCCCCCCCCCATACTCCCTCCCATGTATACTTATAGTGCTGTTATAGGGTCTGTGCCCCTCCCCCCCCCTATACTCCCTCCCATGTATACTTATAGGGCTGTTATAGGGTCTGTGCCCCTCCCCCCCCCCCCATACTCCCTCCCGTGTATACTTATGGGGCTGTTGTAGGATCTGTGCCCCTCCCCCATACTCCCTCCCGTGTATACTTATAGGGCTGTTATAGGGTCTGTGTCCCCCCCCCATACTCCCTCCCGTGTATACTTATAGGGCTGTTATAGGGTCTGTGCCCCTCCCCCATACTCCCTCCCGTGTATACTTATAGGGCTGTTGTAGGGTCTGTGCCCCCCCCATACTCCCTCCCATGTATACTTATAGGGCTGTTATAGGGTCTGTGCCCCTCCCCGATACTCCTCCCGTGTATACTTATAGGGCTGTTATAGGGTCTGTGTCCCTCCCCCATACTCCCTCCCGTGTATACTTATAGGGCTGTTGTAGGGTCTGTGCCCCCCCCCCATACTCCCTCCCATGTATACTTATAGGGCTGTTATAGGGTCTGTGTCCCCCATACTCCCTCCCGTGTATGCTTATGGGGCTGTTGTAGGGTCTGTGCCCCTCCCCCCCCATACTCCCTCCCCCCCCATGTATACTTATAGGGCTGTTATAGTGTCTGTGCCCCTCCCCCCCCCCCCCCATACTCCCTCCCATGTATACTTATAGGGCTGTTATAGGGTCTGTGCCCCCCCCCATATATACTTATAGTGCTGTTGTAGGGTCTGTTCCCCTCCCCCCCCCCATACTCCCTCCCGTGTATACTTATAGTGCTGTTATAGGGGTCTGTGTCCCCCATACTCCCTCCCATGTATACTTATAGGGCTGTTGTAGGGTCTGTGCCCCCCCCCCCCATATTCCCTCCCATGTATACTTATAGTGCTGTTGTAGGGTCTGTTCCCCTCCCCCCCCCCATACTCCCTCCCGTGTATACTTATAGTGCTGTTGTAGGGTCTGTTCCCCTCCCCCCCCCCATACTCCCTCCCGTGTATACTTATAGGGCTGTTATAGGGTCTGTGCCCCCCCCCATACTCCCTCCCGTGTATACTTATAGGGCTGTTATAGGGTCTGTGCCCCCCCCCATACTCCCTCCCATGTATACTTATAGTGCTGTAGGGTCTGTGTCCCACTTGTGGTGTTTTCTCTCACACAGGGGTCCTCGCCGGGCACGATAACAGGGTCAGCTGTTTGGGGGTCACAGACGACGGGATGGCCGTGGCCACCGGGTCATGGGACAGCTTCCTCAAAATCTGGAATTAAGATGCACCCCTCCCCCGAAATCCGGGGTACAAGAGACGGGAACCCCCACTGTAATATGGGGTCTGGGTAGAACCCCTTATATACCACCCTAAATAGCTTCATATGTGGGGTGCAGCCACCTCTAAGTCTCCCCCCTGGGATTTCACATTGAAGCCTTCCTCAAAAATGGGATCATGTAAGATGGCGGCGCGCGAGTTACCCGGAGTTACCCGACGTTCCTGTCCGCGAGTTACCCGACGTTCCTCTGCGTTATTTCTGTTTTTTGTCTTTTTTTTTTTTTTCCACCCGTTTTTGTTCTAATAAGAAACTGTCCAGGAAATAAATACAATATCGTCCCTCTCCCCCCCCCCCCCTCCCCCCTCCCCTCGCCCCAATCCCCCTGCCCTCGCCCCCTTCTCGCCCTGTCTTTTCTTTCTCTCCCCCCCCCCCCTTCTCGCCCTGTCTTTTCTTTCTCTCCCCCCCCCCCCCCCTTTTCCCATTAAACTCAACATCCTAAAAGTATTAAAACAAAAAAAAGGTATTAAATATCGGTAAAATCCCGTGTTATTATTCCGTCTTCCGGGCGTTTTCGTGTCGTAAGTTCCCAGGTAATTATATATATATTATCTGTAACTGTTACATACGCCTATAATATATATTATCTGTAACTGTGACATACGCCTATAATATATATTATCTGTAACTGTTTCATACGCTCATAATATATATTATCTGTAACTGTTACATACGCCTATAATATATATTATCTGTAACTGTTACATACGCCTATAATATATATTACCTGTAACTGTTACATACGCCTATAACATATATTATCTGTAACTGTTACATACGCCTATAATATATATTATCTGTAACGGTTACATACGCCTATAATATATATTACCTGTAACTGTAACATACGCCTATAATATATATTATCTGTAACTGTTACATACGCCTATAATATATATTATCTGTAACTGTTACATACGCCTATAATATATATTATCTGTAACTGTTACATACGCCTATAATATATATTATCTGTAACTGTTACATACGCCTATAATATATATTATCTGTAACGGTTACATACGCCTATAATATATATTACCTGTAACTGTTACATACGCCTATAATATATATTATCTGTAACTGTTACATACGCCTATAATATATATTATCTGTAACTGTTACATACGCCTATAATATATATTATCTGTAACTGTTACATACGCCTATAATATATATTATCTGTAACTGTTACATACGCCTATAATATATATTATCTGTAACTGTTACATACGCCTATAATATATATTATCTGTAACTGTTACATACGCCTATAATATATATTATCTGTAACTGTTACATACGCCTATAATATATATTATCTGTAACGGTTACATACGCCTATAATATATATTACCTGTAACTGTAACATACGCCTATAATATATATTATCTGTAACTGTTACATACGCCTATAATATATATTATCTGTAACTGTTACATACGCCTATAATATATATTATCTGTAACTGTTACATACGCCTATAATATATATTACCTGTAACTGTTACATACGCCTATAACATATATTACCTGTAACTGTTACATGCGCCTATAATATATATTACCTGTAACTGTTACATACGCCTATAATATATATTATCTGTAACTGTTACATACGCCTATAATATATATTATCTGTAACTGTTACATACGCCTATAATATATATTATCTGTAACTGTTACATACGCCTATAATATATATTACCTGTAACTGTTACATACGCCTATAACATATATTACCTGTAACTGTTACATGCGCCTATAATATATATTACCTGTAACTGTTACATACGCCTATAATATATATTATCTGTAACTGTTACATACGCCTATAATATATATTATCTGTAACTGTTACATAAGCCTATAATATATATTATCTGTAACTGTTACATACGCCTATAATATATATTATCTGTAACTGTTACATACGCCTATAATATATATTATCTGTAACTGTTACATACGCCTATAATATATATTATCTGTAACTGTTACACACGCCTATAATATATATTATCTGTAACGGTTACATACGCCTATAATATATATTACCTGTAACTGTTACATACATCTATAATATATATTACCTGTAACAGTTACATACGCCTATAACATATATTACCTGTAACTGTTACATGCGCCTATAATATATATTACCTGTAACTGTTACATACGCCTATAATATATATTATCTGTAACTGTTACATACGCCTATAATATATATTATCTGTAACTGTTACATACGCCTATAATATATATTATCTGTAACTGTTACATACGCCTATAATATATATTATCTGTAACTGTTACATACGCCTATAATATATATTATCTGTAACTGTTACATACGCCTATAATATATATTATCTGTAACTGTTACACACGCCTATAATATATATTATCTGTAACTGTTACATACACCTATAACATATATTATCTGTAACTGTTACATACGCCTATAATATATATTATCTGTAACGGTTACATACGCCTATAATATATATTACCTGTAACAGTTACATACGCCTATAATATATGTTATCTGTAACTGTTACATACGCCTATAATATATATTATCTGTAACTGTTACATACGCCTATAATATATATTATCTGTAACTGTTACATACGCCTATAATATATATTACCTGTAACTGTTACATACGCCTATAATATATATTATCTGTAACGGTTACATACGCCTATAATATATATTATCTGTAACTGTTACATACGCCTATAATATATATTACCTGTAACTGTTACATACGCCTATAATATATATTATCTGTAACTGTTACATACGCCTATAATATATATTATCTGTAACTGTTACATACGCCTATAATATATATTATCTGTAACTGTTACATACGCCTATAATATATATTATCTGTAACTGTTACATACGCCTATAATATATATTATCTGTAACTGTTACATACGCCTATAATATATATTACCTGTAACTGTTACATACGCCTATAATATATATTATCTGTAACTGTTACATACGCCTATAATATATATTACCTGTAACTGCATGCAATGTCCTGTATATAATGTGTATATACCCTGCTCACTTAATGAGCGTGAGGATATATAATGGAATGTATAGGTATAAACTTGGTCCAGATGGTGAACATATCCCAACCCTGTCACGGTAGACCAAGCCTATTAACACTTTCATTACCGGGATTGATTGAGAAAAGCAGAGAGATAAAATAAATTGCATTTATTCACATAAGGAACATACACAACTATGTTACACAAATGACAGGAAAAAGCCACACTGACTTTGGAAACTGGGATAACAAAACGAATCTTTCAAACACACAGCTAAATCATCCCGGTCACTTCTCCTTCCCGTGGCCTCCGGCTGTTGCAATCTGGTCACTTATCCTCTGACTATTTACTCAGAGCTGAAACTCCTCCAATGGGGCTGAACCTCAGGTGAATCACACAAGATGGAACGGGTGGATCTCTTTACGTGATGGAACGGATGGATCTCTTTGATGGATCTGTCCGACTGACTGCACCAACTTCTAAAAACTCCAAATGCCCTATTTCCATAATGTACAGCCAATCTCTGGCGTGGGAACCAATTTCTCCACCTATAGCCAGGTTCCTTCAGTCCTGCAACAACTGGCACACAGCCTCAGTATCGCAACTGAGCATGTGCAACAAAAAATGTCATCTTCCCCCACCTGTCACCTTGCTTCAAAGTAGTGAGAGAACATGTGCCCTGCCCCCCCCTCTCCCCCCCCCAGCTCAAATGCCACATGGCTTCTTTGATCTGAGGACCTCAATTAGCACAGATGAGCTAACAAACGATTCACACCTCTCGTTCCTTGCGTTTGAACTGACTCTGGGTGCTTATTTAGCCTTCAGATCGCACAAAATGTCTCCTCTGTTAGCCCTCAGCCCTCGCTGGGTCTGTGCAGACTAAAGATCCTGTCTAGTTTAATGGTTCATCATATCTTAAAACACTGCTGCTTAAAAAATATACTGGTTACAATAACCTATACTCGTCTACAATTCTGCATTAACATGCACTGAGCCTGTTGGGGGAGAGAGCGCGAAAACCTTAACTGCTGCTACACTTTAAAACCGAACTTCCACCGGTTTAAACATTTTCCTTACCCCCCAATAACCTGCTCCGCTTTCTCACCAAGCTGGCGTTATTCCCTGAACCCCTAAACTGGGCTCAGTATACCTGGGCATGCATGTGGGTACCTCTGCTATACTGGGGAGCCCCTAAGGACTTTGTGTGTATACCTGCAGGTATATTTTAACCCCTTCATACCCCTTTACCTTGTCTGGAAGATGCTGCAGCGGGGACTCTGGCGGTGAGCCGTGAGAGCGGTTTCAGGGTCCGAGGTTGGCGGAGTAATGCGCTTAGCTGTATCAGAGGATATCACTCCATCTCCGGATACAACTTTTGGGGTATCCCATAACCCGGAACCCCGCTACATAGACGCATTCTGCAAAGACTTTCTCCGCCAAAGCCCCTGAAACTTACAGCCCAGAAACCTCCCGATCCCAGCACCCCCAGAGAGGAATAAAATCTCATCATTCTTTAGTGTCGCAGAATCAGTACGCAGCTGCAGTAATACATTTTTGACATCTGGGTCCCAGAGCTGACACTCTAAGGCCCCAACACACGGGTCAGGGTTAACCAAGCGGGCCTGATCTTTATTATAAGCCGGGTTAACCCCTTCCCCGTCAAACGCCCCCACTCCCCCTAAGGATAGCTATCTTCCCCCCACATCCCCCCGAAGGACACCCCCTTAATAAGGAAACAAACTCCACCACACGATTGTCTTAACCAAATCTGCATTTTAATCGTCTAACAAACAAACCAGCTGGTTAACGTGGGAGGGGGGACCCCCCCCCCCCATAATACAACAGCAGCGAGGGGAGAAAGATGGTGGATCCATTCCCAAAGCCCCCACCCCCCCTTGTAGTGGCACTCTCCCCCCTCCCCCCGCAGCAACGGGACACAGACCCCAGTTTGGAAAGGACCCCAAATTGGCAGGGGCGTAAGGAAACCCCGTAGCCTTGTACAATCCTAGAGGGACAGCGGTGCCCCCCTGTGATGGGATAAGAGGGCGTCTCACACACGGGATTCCTATAAGATAATAGGGACAGCGGTGCCTCCCTGTGATGGGATAAGAGGGCGTCTCACACACAGGGGATTCCTATAAGGTAATAGGGACAGAGGTGCCCCCCTGTGATGGGATAAGAGGGCGTCTCACACACAGGATTCCTATAAGATAATAGGGACAGCGGTGCCTCCCTGTGATGGGATAAGAGGGCGTCTCACACACAGGGGATTCCTATAAGGTAATAGGGACAGCGGCGCCCCCCTGTGATGGGATAAGAGGCGTCTCACACACAGGGGATTCCTATAAGGTAATAGGGACAGCGGTGCCTCCCTGTGATGGGATAAGAGGGCGTCTCACACACACAGGATTCCTATAAGGTAATAGGGACATCGGCGCCCCCCTGTGATGGGATAAGAGGGCGTCTCACACACGGGATTCCTATAAGATAATAGGGACAGCGGCGCCCCCCTGTGATGGGATAAGAGGGCGTCTCACACACGGGATTCCTATAAGATAATAGGGACAGCGGTGCCCCCCTGTGATGGGATAAGAGGGCGTCTCACACACAGGATTCCTATAAGGTAATAGGGACAGCGGCGCCTCCCTGTGATGGGATAAGAGGGCGTCTCACACACGGGATTCCTATAAGGTAATAGGGACAGCGGTGCCCCCCTGTGATGGGATAAGAGGGTGTCTCACACACAGGATTCCTATAAGGTAATAGGGACAGCGGTGCCTCCCTGTGATGGGATAAGAGGGCGTCTCACACACACAGGGGATTCCTATAAGGTAATAGGGACAGCGGTGCCTCCCTGTGATGGGATAAGAGGCGTCTCACACACAGGGGATTCCTATAAGGTAATAGGGACAGCGGTGCCTCCCTGTGATGGGATAAGAGGGCGTCTCACACACACAGGATTCCTATAAGGTAATAGGGACATCGGCGCCCCCCTGTGATGGGATAAGAGGGCGTCTCACACACGGGATTCCTATAAGATAATAGGGACAGCGGTGCCTCCCTGTGATGGGATAAGAGGGCGTCTCACACACAGGGGATTCCTATAAGGTAATAGGGACAGAGGTGCCCCCCTGTGATGGGATAAGAGGGCGTCTCACACACAGGATTCCTATAAGATAATAGGGACAGCGGTGCCTCCCTGTGATGGGATAAGAGGGCGTCTCACACACAGGGGATTCCTATAAGGTAATAGGGACAGCGGCGCCCCCCTGTGATGGGATAAGAGGCGTCTCACACACAGGGGATTCCTATAAGGTAATAGGGACAGCGGTGCCTCCCTGTGATGGGATAAGAGGGCGTCTCACACACACAGGATTCCTATAAGGTAATAGGGACATCGGCGCCCCCCTGTGATGGGATAAGAGGGCGTCTCACACACGGGATTCCTATAAGATAATAGGGACAGCGGCGCCCCCCTGTGATGGGATAAGAGGGCGTCTCACACACGGGATTCCTATAAGATAATAGGGACAGCGGTGCCCCCCTGTGATGGGATAAGAGGGCGTCTCACACACAGGATTCCTATAAGGTAATAGGGACAGCGGCGCCTCCCTGTGATGGGATAAGAGGGCGTCTCACACACGGGATTCCTATAAGGTAATAGGGACAGCGGTGCCCCCCTGTGATGGGATAAGAGGGTGTCTCACACACAGGATTCCTATAAGGTAATAGGGACAGCGGTGCCTCCCTGTGATGGGATAAGAGGGCGTCTCACACACACAGGGGATTCCTATAAGGTAATAGGGACAGCGGTGCCTCCCTGTGATGGGATAAGAGGCGTCTCACACACAGGGGATTCCTATAAGGTAATAGGGACAGCGGTGCCTCCCTGTGATGGGATAAGAGGGCGTCTCACACACACAGGATTCCTATAAGGTAATAGGGACATCGGCGCCCCCCTGTGATGGGATAAGAGGGCGTCTCACACACGGGATTCCTATAAGATAATAGGGACAGCGGCGCCCCCCTGTGATGGGATAAGAGGGCGTCTCACACACACAGGATTCCTATAAGGTAATAGGGACAGCGTTGCCCCCCTGTGATGGGATAAGGGGGCGTCTCACACACGGGATTCCTATAAGGTAATAGGGACAGCAGCGCCCCCCTGTGATGGGATAAGAGGGCGTCTCACACACACGGGATTCCTATAAGGTAATAGGGACAGCGGTGCCTCCCTGTGATGGGATAAGAGGGTGTCTCACACACGGGATTCCTATAAGGTAATAGGGACAGCGGTGCCTCCCTGTGATGGGATAAGAGGGCGTCTCACACACGGGATTCCTATAAGGTAATAGGGACAGCGGTGCCTCCCTGTGATGGGATAAGAGGGCGTCTCACACACAGGGGATTCCTATAAGGTAATAGGGACAGCGGTGCCTCCCTGTGATGGGATAAGAGGGCGTCACACACACAGGATTCCTATAAGGTAATAGGGACAGCGGTGCCCCCCTGTGATGGGATAAGAGGGCGTCTCACACACGGGATTCCTATAAGGTAATAGGGACAGCGGTGCCTCCCTGTGATGGGATAAGAGGGCGTCTCACACAAAGGATTCCTATAAGGTAATAGGGACAGCGGTGCCCCCCTGTGATGGGATAAGAAGGTGTCTCACACACGGGATTCCTATAAGGTAATAGGGACAGCGGTGCCTCCCTGTGATGGGATAAGAGGGCGTCTCACACAAAGGATTCCTATAAGGTAATAGGGACAGCGGTGCCCCCCTGTGATGGGATAAGAGGGCGTCTCACACACAGGGCATTCCTATAAGATAATAGAGACAGCGGTGCCTCCCTGTGATGGGATAAGAGGACGTCTCACACACACACGGGATTCCTATAAGGTAATAGGGACAGCGGTGCCTCCCTGTGATGGGATAAGAGGGCGTCTCACACACAGGATTCCTATAAGATAATAGGGACAGCGGTGCCTCCCTGTGATGGGATAAGAGGGCGTCTCACACACAGGGGATTCCTATAAGGTAATAGGGACAGCGGTGCCCCCCTGTGATGGGATAAGAGGGCGTCTCACACACAGGATTCCTATAAGGTAATAGGGACAGCGGTGCTCCCCTGTGATGGGATAAGAGGGCGTCTCACACACAGGGGATTCCTATAAGATAATAGGGACAGCGGTGCCTCCCTGTGATGGGATAAGAGGACGTCTCACACACACACGGGATTCCTATAAGGTAATAGGGACAGCGGTGCCTCCCTGTGATGGGATAAGAGGGCATCTCACACACACGGGATTCCTATAAGATAATAGGGACAGCGGTGCCTCCCTGTGATGGGATAAGAGGGCGTCTCACACACAGGATTCCTATAAGGTAATAGGGACAGCGGTGCTCCCCTGTGATGGGATAAGAGGGCATCTCACACACACGGGATTCCTATAAGGTAATAGGGACAGCGGTGCCCCCCTGTGATGGGATAAGAGGGCGTCTCACACACACAGGATTCCTATAAGGTAATAGGGACAGCGGTGCCCCCCTGTGATGGGATAAGAGGGCGTCTCACACACACGGGATTCCTATAAGGTAATAGGGATAGCGGTGCCCCCCTGTGATGGGATAAGAGGGTGTCTCACACACAGGATTCCTATAAGGTAATAGGGACAGCGGCGCCCCCCTGTGATGGGATAAGAGGGCGTCTCACACACAGGATTCCTATAAGGTAATAGGGACAGCGGTGCCTCCCTGTGATGGGATAAGAGGGCGTCTCACACACAGGATTCCTATAAGATAATAGGGACAGCGGTGCCCCCTGTGATGGGATAAGAGGGCGTCTCACACACACGGGATTCCTATAAGGTAATAGGGACAGCGGCGCCCCCCTGTGATGGGATAAGAGGGCGTCTCACACACGGGATTCCTATAAGGTAATAGGGACAGCGGTGCCCCCCTGTGATGGGATAAGAGGGCGTCTCACACACAGGATTCCTATAAGGTAATAGGGACAGCGGTGCCTCCCTGTGATGGGATAAGAGGGCGTCTCACACACGGGATTCCTATAAGGTAATAGGGACAGCGGTGCCTCCCTGTGATGGGATAAGAGGGCGTCTCACACACGGGATTCCTATAAGGTAATAGGGTCAGCGGTGCCCCCCTGTGATGGGATAAGAGGGCGTCTCACACACAGGGGATTCCTATAAGGTAATAGGGACAGCAGCGCCTCCCTGTGATGGGATAAGAGGGCGTCTCACACACGGGATTCCTATAAGGTAATAGGGACAGCGGTGCCCCCCTGTGATGGGATAAGAGGGCGTCTCACACACAGGATTCCTATAAGGTAATAGGGACAGCGGTGCCTCCCTGTGATGGGATAAGAGGGCGTCTCACACACGGGATTCCTATAAGGTAATAGGGACAGCGGTGCCTCCCTGTGATGGGATAAGAGGGCGTCTCACACACGGGATTCCTATAAGGTAATAGGGTCAGCGGTGCCCCCCTGTGATGGGATAAGAGGGCGTCTCACACACAGGGGATTCCTATAAGGTAATAGGGACAGCAGCGCCTCCCTGTGATGGGATAAGAGGGCGTCTCACACACAGGATTCCTATAAGATAATAGGGACAGCGGCGCCCCCCTGTGATGGGATAAGAGGGCGTCTCACACACACGGGATTCCTATAAGATAATAGGGACAGCGGTGCCTCCCTGTGATGGGATAAGAGAGCGTCTCACACACAGGATTCCTATAAGGTAATAGGGACAGCGGTGCCTCCCTGTGATGGGATAAGAGGGCGTCTCACACACGGGATTCCTATAAGGTAATAGGGACAGCGGTGCCTCCCTGTGATGGGATAAGAGGGCGTCTCACACAAAGGATTCCTATAAGGTAATAGGGACAGCGGTGCCCCCCTGTGATGGGATAAGAAGGTGTCTCACACACGGGATTCCTATAAGGTAATAGGGACAGCGGTGCCTCCCTGTGATGGGATAAGAGGGCGTCTCACACAAAGGATTCCTATAAGGTAATAGGGACAGCGGTGCCCCCCTGTGATGGGATAAGAGGGCGTCTCACACACAGGGCATTCCTATAAGATAATAGAGACAGCGGTGCCTCCCTGTGATGGGATAAGAGGACGTCTCACACACACACGGGATTCCTATAAGGTAATAGGGACAGCGGTGCCTCCCTGTGATGGGATAAGAGGGCGTCTCACACACAGGATTCCTATAAGATAATAGGGACAGCGGTGCCTCCCTGTGATGGGATAAGAGGGCGTCTCACACACAGGATTCCTATAAGGTAATAGGGACAGCGGTGCTCCCCTGTGATGGGATAAGAGGGCGTCTCACACACAGGGGATTCCTATAAGATAATAGGGACAGCGGTGCCTCCCTGTGATGGGATAAGAGGACGTCTCACACACACACGGGATTCCTATAAGGTAATAGGGACAGCGGTGCCTCCCTGTGATGGGATAAGAGGGCATCTCACACACACGGGATTCCTATAAGATAATAGGGACAGCGGTGCCTCCCTGTGATGGGATAAGAGGGCGTCTCACACACAGGATTCCTATAAGGTAATAGGGACAGCGGTGCTCCCCTGTGATGGGATAAGAGGGCATCTCACACACACGGGATTCCTATAAGGTAATAGGGACAGCGGTGCCCCCCTGTGATGGGATAAGAGGGCGTCTCACACACACAGGATTCCTATAAGGTAATAGGGACAGCGGTGCCCCCCTGTGATGGGATAAGAGGGCGTCTCACACACACGGGATTCCTATAAGGTAATAGGGATAGCGGTGCCCCCCTGTGATGGGATAAGAGGGTGTCTCACACACAGGATTCCTATAAGGTAATAGGGACAGCGGCGCCCCCCTGTGATGGGATAAGAGGGCGTCTCACACACAGGATTCCTATAAGGTAATAGGGACAGCGGTGCCTCCCTGTGATGGGATAAGAGGGCGTCTCACACACAGGATTCCTATAAGATAATAGGGACAGCGGTGCCCCCTGTGATGGGATAAGAGGGCGTCTCACACACACGGGATTCCTATAAGGTAATAGGGACAGCGGCGCCCCCCTGTGATGGGATAAGAGGGCGTCTCACACACGGGATTCCTATAAGGTAATAGGGACAGCGGTGCCCCCCTGTGATGGGATAAGAGGGCGTCTCACACACAGGATTCCTATAAGGTAATAGGGACAGCAGCGCCCCCTGTGATGGGATAAGAGGGCGTCTCACACACACAGGATTCCTATAAGGTAATAGGGACAGTGGTGCCTCCCTGTGATGGGATAAGAGGGCGTCTCACACACGGGATTCCTATAAGGTAATAGGGACAGCGGTGCCTCCCTGTGATGGGATAAGAGGGCGTCTCACACACGGGATTCCTATAAGGTAATAGGGTCAGCGGTGCCCCCCTGTGATGGGATAAGAGGGCGTCTCACACACAGGGGATTCCTATAAGGTAATAGGGACAGCAGCGCCTCCCTGTGATGGGATAAGAGGGCGTCTCACACACAGGATTCCTATAAGGTAATAGGGACAGCAGCGCCTCCCTGTGATGGGATAAGAGGGCGTCTCACACACACGGGATTCCTATAAGGTAATAGGGACAGCGGCGCCCCCCTGTGATGGGATAAGAGGGCGTCTCACACACGGGATTCCTATAAGGTAATAGGGACAGCGGTGCCCCCCTGTGATGGGATAAGAGGGCGTCTCACACACAGGATTCCTATAAGGTAATAGGGACAGCGGTGCCTCCCTGTGATGGGATAAGAGGGCGTCTCACACACGGGATTCCTATAAGGTAATAGGGACAGCGGTGCCCCCTGTGATGGGATAAGAGGGCGTCACACACAGGGGATTCCTATAAGGTAATAGGGTCAGCGGTGCCCCCCTGTGATGGGATAAGAGGGCGTCTCACACACAGGGGATTCCTATAAGGTAATAGGGACAGCAGCGCCTCCCTGTGATGGGATAAGAGGGCGTCTCACACACAGGATTCCTATAAGATAATAGGGACAGCGGCGCCCCCCTGTGATGGGATAAGGGGGCGTCTCACACACGGGATTCCTATAAGGTAATAGGGACAGCGGTGCCCCCCTGTGATGGGATAAGAGGGCGTCTCACACACACGGGATTCCTATAAGATAATAGGGACAGCGGTGCCTCCCTGTGATGGGATAAGAGAGCGTCTCACACACACGGGATTCCTATAAGATAATAGGGACAGCGGTGCCTCCCTGTGATGGGATAAGAGAGCGTCTCACACACAGGATTCCTATAAGATAATAGGGACAGCGGTGCCTCCCTGTGATGGGATAAGAGGGCGTCTCACACACGGGATCCCTATAAGGTAATAGGGACAGCGGTGCCTCCCTGTGATGGGATAAGAGGGCGTCTCACACACAGGATTCCTATAAGGTAATAGGGACAGAGGTGCCCCCCTGTGATGGGATAAGAGGGCGTCTCACACACACAGGATCCCTATAAGGTAATAGGGACAGCGGCGCCCCCCTGTGATGGGATAAGAGGGTGTCTCACACACACAGGGGATTCCTATAAGGTAATAGGGACTGCGGTTCCTCCCTGTGATGGGATAAGAGGGCGTCTCACACACGGGGGATTCCTATAAGGTAATAGGGACAGCGGTGCCTCCCTGTGATGGGATAAGAGGGTGTCTCACACACACAGGGGATTCCTATAAGGTAATAGGGACAGCGGCGCCCCCCTGTGATGGGATAAGAGGGCGTCTCACACACGGGATCCCTATAAGGTAATAGGGACAGCGGTGCCTCCCTGTGATGGGATAAGAGGGCGTCTCACACACGGGATCCCTATAAGGTAATAGGGACAGCTGTGCCTCCCTGTGATGGGATAAGAGGGCGTCTCACACACGGGATTCCTATAAGGTAATAGGGACAGAGGTGCCTCCCTGTGATGGGATAAGAGGGCGTCTCACACACGGGATTCCTATAAGGTAATAGGGACAGCGGTGCCCCCCTGTGATGGGATAAGAGGGCGTCTCACACACACGGGATTCCTATAAGATAATAGGGACAGCGGTGCCTCCCTGTGATGGGATAAGAGAGCGTCTCACACACAGGATTCCTATAAGATAATAGGGACAGCGGTGCCTCCCTGTGATGGGATAAGAGGGCGTCTCACACACGGGATCCCTATAAGGTAATAGGGACAGCGGTGCCTCCCTGTGATGGGATAAGAGGGCGTCTCACACACAGGATTCCTATAAGGTAATAGGGACAGAGGTGCCCCCCTGTGATGGGATAAGAGGGCGTCTCACACACACAGGATCCCTATAAGGTAATAGGGACAGCGGCGCCCCCCTGTGATGGGATAAGAGGGTGTCTCACACACACAGGGGATTCCTATAAGGTAATAGGGACTGCGGTTCCTCCCTGTGATGGGATAAGAGGGCGTCTCACACACGGGGGATTCCTATAAGGTAATAGGGACAGCGGTGCCTCCCTGTGATGGGATAAGAGGGTGTCTCACACACACAGGGGATTCCTATAAGGTAATAGGGACAGCGGCGCCCCCCTGTGATGGGATAAGAGGGCGTCTCACACACGGGATCCCTATAAGGTAATAGGGACAGCGGTGCCTCCCTGTGATGGGATAAGAGGGTGTCTCACACACAGGATTCCTATAAGGTAATAGGGACAGCGGTGCCTCCCTGTGATGGGATAAGAGGGCGTCTCACACACAGGATTCCTATAAGGTAATAGGGACAGCGGTGCCTCCCTGTGATGGGATAAGAGGGTGTCTCACACACGGGATCCCTATAAGGTAATAGGGACAGCTGTGCCTCCCTGTGATGGGATAAGAGGGCGTCTCACACACGGGATCCCTATAAGGTAATAGGGACAGCGGTGCCTCCCTGTGATGGGATAAGAGGGTGTCTCACACACACAGGGGATTCCTATAAGGTAATAGGGACAGCGGTGCCTCCCTGTGATGGGATAAGAGGGTGTCTCACACACACACGGGATTCCTATAAGGTAATAGGGACAGCTGTGCCTCCCTGTGATGGGACAAGAGGGCGTCTCACACACGGGATTCCTATAAGGTAATAGGGACAGCGGTGCCCCCCTGTGATGGGATAAGAGGGCGTCTCACACACACAGGATTCCTATAAGGTAATAGGGACAGCGGCGCCTCCCTGTGATGGGATAAGAGGGCGTCTCACACACAGGATTCCTATAAGGTAATAGGGACAGCGGTGCCTCCCTGTGATGGGATAAGAGGGCGTCTCACACACGGGATTCCTATAAGGTAATAGGGACAGCGGTGCCTCCCTGTGATGGGATAAGAGGGCGTCTCACACACAGGATTCTTATAAGATAATAGGGACAGCGGTGCCCCCCTGTGATGGGATAAGAGGGCGTCTCACACACAGGGGATTCCTATAAGGTAATAGGGTCAGCGGTGCCTCCCTGTGATGGGATAAGAGGGCGTCTCACACACACAGGATTCCTATAAGGTAATAGGGACAGCGGCGCCCCCCTGTGATGGGATAAGAGGGCGTCTCACACACACAGGGGATTCCTATAAGGTAATAGGGACAGCGGTGCCCCACTGTGATGGGATAAGAGGGCGTCACACACACAGGATTCCTATAAGGTAATAGGGACAGCGGTGCCTCCCTGTGATGGGATAAGAGGGCGTATCACACACAGGATTCCTATAAGGTAATAGGGACAGCGGTGCCCCCCTGTGATGGGATAAGAGGGCGTCTCACACACGGGATTCCTATAAGGTAATAGGGACAGCGGTGCCTCCCTGTGATGGGATAAGAGGGCGTCTCACACACAGGATTCCTATAAGGTAATAGGGACAGCGGTGCCCCCCTGTGATGGGATAAGAGGGCGTCTCACACACGGGATTCCTATAAGGTAATAGGGACAGCGGTGCCCCCCTGTGATGGGATAAGAGGGCGTCTCACACACAGGATTCCTATAAGATAATAGGGACAGCGGTGCCTCCCTGTGATGGGATAAGAGGGCGTCTCACACACGGGATTCCTATAAGATAATAGGGACAGCGGTGCCCCCCTGTGATGGGATAAGAGGGCGTCTCACACACAGGATTCCTATAAGGTAATAGGGACAGCGGTGCCCCCCTGTGATGGGATAAGAGGGCGTCTCACACACGGGATTCCTATAAGGTAATAGGGACAGCGGTGCCTCCCTGTGATGGGATAAGAGGGCGTCTCACACACGGGATTCCTATAAGATAATAGGGACAGCAGCGCCCCCCTGTGATGGGATAAGAGGGCGTCTCACACACACAGGATTCCTATAAGGTAATAGGGACAGCGGCGCCCCCCTGTGATGGGATAAGAGGGCGTCTCACACACACAGGGGATTCCTATAAGGTAATAGGGACAGCGGTGCCTCCCTGTGATGGGATAAGAGGGCGTATCACACACAGGATTCCTATAAGGTAATAGGGACAGCGGTGCCCCCTGTGATGGGATAAGAGGGCGTCTCACACACGGGGTTCCTATAAGGTAATAGGGACAGCGGTGCCCCCCTGTGATGGGATAAGAGGGCGTATCACACACAGGATTCCTATAAGGTAATAGGGACAGCGGTGCCCCCCTGTGATGGGATAAGAGGGTGTCTCACGCACACACAGGATTCCTATAAGATAATAGGGACAGCGGTGCCCCCCTGTGATGGGATAAGAGGGTGTCTCACACACACACGGGATTCCTATAAGGTAATAGGGACAGCGGCGCCCCCCTGTGATGGGATAAGAGGACGTCTCACACACACACAGGATTCCTATAAGATAATAGGGACAGCGGTGCCTCCCTGTGATGGGATAAGAGGGCGTCTCACACACAGGGTTCCTATAAGGTAATAGGGACAGCGGCGCCTCCCTGTGATGGGATAAGAGGGCGTCTCACACACGGGTTCCTGTAAGTTATAGGGTCAGTACCCCACTATTAGTAAATCCCAAGATCTTTTCAAAGAAAATGACATTTGTTTAATAAACAGAAAAGAAGCGGCGCGATAATGCTAATTTCTAGCGATCCACTTCAGATTACAAACATCAGCGGCCTTTGGGTAACACTACCCCCATAATGCCGGGTAACCCTAAACGGAAAAAACACCAATAATTCTGGATTTATGATCCTTTCAACGTGTACAAAGGCAAAAAATTGTTTGTTTTTTTAACCCAAAAAGCACGCAGTAAAAACACTGCTCGGTGAGATTTGCGTCCCAATAATACAGACCCACAGGTCTCACTCTTATTCCCGTAGCTGGTATATAACGTGTCATGGGCGGGTGTAAGACACATATATATATAGCGATATATCTATACATCAATCTATATTTCCCACTTAAAACAAATTGAATTCACTTCAACCTTTTAATACTGAAAAATAAGGCAAAAATATCACAAAGAGAAAACTGCAGGGAGGGATATATAGGCGTGTGTGTTTCTATAGGGGACACACACACACACACACACACACACACACACACACACACACACCTCTCCAATGTAGATATAAAAAAAAAAAAGCCTGGTGCTAGTCCCATAGGTGATGTATATAGTACGTTACCATCCCGCAGCACTCAGAGGTAAGTCAGCAAAACGATGTATTGACAGACACAAAATGCGACCCCTCTGCGGATCGAAACGTCGGACGTACCTCTGAGTGCTGCCTCTGTGCTGCTCTGCGGGATGGTAACGTACTATATACATCACCTATGGGACTAGCACCAGGCTTTTTTTTTTTATATCTTAGATATCTACATTGGAGTGCTTGCTGTTTCTTTAATATATGTGTAATATAACACACACAGACACACAGACACACAGACACACACACACACTCTCGATACTATAAATATATATACATACACGCGCACACACATCTATATGCGCGCGCACACACACATATATATATATATACACACACAGTCTGCACCCCACAAAGCCACACCAGGCCCCTCCCCCCCCCCCAAATATGTACCCCAACACAGGGGGGTGGGGGGAGGCAAGCTGCAGCCACAGGGGGTAGTGCGGGGGGCAGCTCCCGCCTAATACATTCTCGTGGCAAATATACACATTAATTCCACGGCAAGCGTGAGGTGCAGCGTCTCAGCCGGCCCCACAGAACCGCTCCGTGACACCCCGACGCCTCCGTGACACCCCGCAAGGGACACGCCGACGCCTCCGTGACACCCCGCAAAGGACACAACGGCGCCTCCTTTGGCAGCGAGGGTTTTTTCTCTCTCTCGAAAGTCTCATAGGGTTTCCAGTCTCTCCGCCCCTATAAGCATTAAAACACTGGTTGTGGGGTGAGCCGCCCCCCGCTGTCCGAGAGGTGGGAGCGGCGGTCTCAGGCCACGCCCGATCATTCAACGTTTTGTCGGGAGCGGGCAATCCGACTTCCTTGTGACACCCCGTTCTCACGACCGTTTCCTGGGGGTGGGGTTCGCCCGGACACCCCGTTCTCCTGACCGTTTCCCGGGGTGGGGTTCGCCCGGACACCCCGTTCTCCTGACCGTTTCCCGGGGTGGGGTTCGCCCGGACACCCCATTCTCACGACCGTTTCCCGGGGGTGGGGTTCGCCCGGACACCCCATTCTCATGACCGTTTCCCGGGGGTGGGGTTCGGCTGGACACCCCGTTCTCACGACCGTTTCCCGGGGGTGGGGTTCGCCCGGACACCCCGTTCTCCTGACCGTTTCCCGGGGGTGGGGTTCGGCTGGACACCCCGTTCTCACGACCGTTTCCCGGGGGTGGGGTTCGCCCGGACACCCCGTTCTCCTGACCGTTTCCCGGGGGTGGGGTTCGGCCGGACACCCCGTTCTCACGACCGTTTCCCGGGGGTGGGGTT
>NW_027454191.1:0-22500 GCF_040206685.1 Ascaphus truei | reverse complement strand
GGGGGGAGGGGCAGCGAGCCAGTGCGATTCCTACACCGCGGGGTACAGTGATACTGAGTATACACACTGATAAGGGAGCCGCGCGCTGTATAATGATGCAGAGTATCCCTGTACCCACCGCTCTGCCCGGGGGGAGGGGCAGCGAGCCAGTGCGATTCCTACACCGCGGGGTACAGTGATACTGAGTATACACACTGATAAGGGAGCCGCGGCGCTGTATAATGATGCAGAGTATCCCTGTACCCGCCGCTCTGCCCGGGGGGAGGGGCAGCGAGCCAGTGCGCTTCCTACACCGCGGGGTACAGTGATACTGAGTATACACACTGATAAGGGAGCCGCGGCGCTGTATAATGATGCAGAGTATCCCTGTACCCGCCGCTCTGCGCGGGGGGAGGGGCAGCGAGCCAGTGCGCTTCCTACACCGCGGGGTACAGTGATACTGAGTATACACACTGATAAGGGAGCCGCGCGCTGTATAATGATGCAGAGTATCCCTGTACCCGCCGCTCTGCCCGGGGGGAGGGGCAGCGAGCCAGTGCGCTTCCTACACCGCGGGGTACAGTGATACTGAGTATACACACTGATAAGGGAGCCGCGGCGCTGTATAATGATGCAGAGTATCCCTGTACCCGCCGCTCTGCCCGGGGGGAGGGGCAGCGAGCCAGTGCGCTTCCTACACCGCGGGGTACAGTGATACTGAGTATACACACTGATAAGGGAGCCGCGGCGCTGTATAATGATGCAGAGTATCCCTGTACCCGCCGCTCTGCCCGGGGGGAGGGGCAGCGAGCCAGTGCGCTTCCTACACCGCGGGGTACAGTGATACTGAGTATACACACTGATAAGGGAGCCGCGGCGCTGTATAATGATGCAGAGTATCCCTGTACCCGCCGCTCTGCCCGGGGGGAGGGGCAGCGAGCCAGTGCGCTTCCTACACCGCGGGGTACAGTGATACTGAGTATACACACTGATAAGGGAGCCGCGGCGCTGTATAATGATGCAGAGTATCCCTGTACCCGCCGCTCTGCCCGGGGGGGGGGGCAGCGAGCCAGTGCGCTTCCTACACCGCGGGGTACAGTGATACTGAGTATACACACTGATAAGGGAGCCGTGGCGCTGTATAATGATGCAGAGTATCCCTGTACCCACCGCTCTGCCCGGGGGGGGGGGCAGCGAGCCAGTGCGCTTCCTACACCGCGGGGTACAGTGATACTGAGTATACACACTGATAAGGGAGCCGTGGCGCTGTATAATGATGCAGAGTATCCCTGTACCCGCCGCTCTGCCCGGGGGGAGGGGCAGCGAGCCAGTGCGCTTCCTACACCGCGGGGTACAGTGATACTGAGTATACACACTGATAAGGGAGCCGCGGCGCTGTATAATGATGCAGAGTATCCCTGTACCCGCCGCTCTGCGCGGGGGGAGGGGCAGCGAGCCAGTGCGATTCCTACACCGCGGGGTACAGTGATACTGAGTATACACACTGATAAGGGAGCCGCGCGCTGTATAATGATGCAGAGTATCCCTGTACCCGCCGCTCTGCCCGGGGGGAGGGGCAGCGAGCCAGTGCGCTTCCTACACCGCGGGGTACAGTGATACTGAGTATACACACTGATAAGGGAGCCGCGCGCTGTATAATGATGCAGAGTATCCCTGTACCCGCCGCTCTGCCCGGGGGGAGGGGCAGCGAGCCAGTGCGCTTCCTACACCGCGGGGTACAGTGATACTGAGTATACACACTGATAAGGGAGCCGCGGCGCTGTATAATGATGCAGAGTATCCCTGTACCCGCCGCTCTGCGCGGGGGGAGGGGCAGCGAGCCAGTGCGCTTCCTACACCGCGGGGTACAGTGATACTGAGTATACACACTGATAAGGGAGCCGCGGCGCTGTATAATGATGCAGAGTATCCCTGTACCCGCCGCTCTGCGCGGGGGGAGGGGCAGCGAGCCAGTGCGCTTCCTACACCGCGGGGTACAGTGATACTGAGTATACACACTGATAAGGGAGCCGCGGCGCTGTATAATGATGCAGAGTACCCCTGTACCCGCCGCTCTGCCCGGGGGAGGGGCAGCGAGCCAGTGCGCTTCCTACACCGCGGGGTACAGTGATACTGAGTATACACACTGATAAGGGAGCCGCGCGCTGTATAATGATGCAGAGTATCCCTGTACCCGCCGCTCTGCCCGGGGGGAGGGGCAGCGAGCCAGTGCGCTTCCTACACCGCGGGGTACAGTGATACTGAGTATACACACTGATAAGGGAGCCGCGGCGCTGTATAATGATGCAGAGTATCCCTGTACCCGCCGCTCTGCGCGGGGGGAGGGGCAGCGAGCCAGTGCGCTTCCTACACCGCGGGGTACAGTGATACTGAGTATACACACTGATAAGGGAGCCGCGGCGCTGTATAATGATGCAGAGTATCCCTGTACCCGCCGCTCTGCCCGGGGGGAGGGGCAGCGAGCCAGTGCGCTTCCTACACCGCGGGGTACAGTGATACTGAGTATACACACTGATAAGGGAGCCGCGGCGCTGTATAATGATGCAGAGTATCCCTGTACCCGCCGCTCTGCCCGGGGGGAGGGGCAGCGAGCCAGTGCGCTTCCTACACCGCGGGGTACAGTGATACTGAGTATACACACTGATAAGGGCGCCGCGGCGCTGTATAATGATGCAGAGTATCCCTGTACCCGTCGCTCTGCCCGGGGGGAGGGGCAGCGAGCCAGTGCGATTCCTACACCGCGGGGTACAGTGATACTGAGTATACACACTGATAAGGGTGCCGCGGCGCTGTATAATGATGCAGAGTATCCCTGTACCCGCCGCTCTGCCCGGGGGGAGGGGCAGCGAGCCAGTGCGCTTCCTACACCGCGGGGTACAGTGATACTGAGTATACACACTGATAAGGGCGCCGCGCGCTGTATAATGATGCAGAGTATCCCTGTACCCGCCGCTCTGCCCGGGGGAGGGGCAGCGAGCCAGTGCGCTTCCTACACCGCGGGGTACAGTGATACTGAGTATACACACTGATAAGGGAGCCGCGGCGCTGTATAATGATGCAGAGTATCCCTGTACCCGCCGCTCTGCGCGGGGGGAGGGGCAGCGAGCCAGTGCGCTTCCTACACCGCGGGGTACAGTGATACTGAGTATACACACTGATAAGGGAGCCGCGGCGCTGTATAATGATGCAGAGTACCCCTGTACCCGCCGCTCTGCCCGGGGGGAGGGGCAGCGAGCCAGTGCGCTTCCTACACCGCGGGGTACAGTGATACTGAGTATACACACTGATAAGGGAGCCGCGCGCTGTATAATGATGCAGAGTATCCCTGTACCCGCCGCTCTGCCCGGGGGGAGGGGCAGCGAGCCAGTGCGCTTCCTACACCGCGGGGTACAGTGATACTGAGTATACACACTGATAAGGGAGCCGCGGCGCTGTATAATGATGCAGAGTATCCCTGTACCCGCCGCTCTGCCCGGGGGGAGGGGCAGCGAGCCAGTGCGCTTCCTACACCGCGGGGTACAGTGATACTGAGTATACACACTGATAAGGGAGCCGCGCGCTGTATAATGATGCAGAGTATCCCTGTACCCGCCGCTCTGCCCGGGGGGAGGGGCAGCGAGCCAGTGCGCTTCCTACACCGCGGGGTACAGTGATACTGAGTATACACACTGATAAGGGAGCCGCGCGCTGTATAATGATGCAGAGTACCCCTGTACCCGCCGCTCTGCCCGGGGGGAGGGGCAGCGAGCCAGTGCGCTTCCTACACCGCGGGGTACAGTGATACTGAGTATACACACTGATAAGGGAGCCACGGCGCTGTATAATGATGCAGAGTATCCCTGTACCCACCGCTCTGCCCGGGGGGAGGGGCAGCGAGCCAGTGCGCTTCCTACACCGCGGGGTACAGTGATACTGAGTATACACACTGATAAGGGAGCCGCGCGCTGTATAATGATGCAGAGTATCCCTGTACCCACCGCTCTGCCCGGGGGGAGGGGCAGCGAGCCAGTGCGCTTCCTACACCGCGGGGTACAGTGATACTGAGTATACACACTGATAAGGGAGCCGCGCGCTGTATAATGATGCAGAGTATCCCTGTACCCGCCGCTCTGCGCGGGGGGAGGGGCAGCGAGCCAGTGCGCTTCCTACACCGCGGGGTACAGTGATACTGAGTATACACACTGATAAGGGAGCCGCGCGCTGTATAATGATGCAGAGTATCCCTGTACCCGCCGCTCTGCCCGGGGGGAGGGGCAGCGAGCCAGTGCGCTTCCTACACCGCGGGGTACAGTGATACTGAGTATACACACTGATAAGGGAGCCGCGGCGCTGTATAATGATGCAGAGTATCCCTGTACCCGCCGCTCTGCGCGGGGGGAGGGGCAGCGAGCCAGTGCGCTTCCTACACCGCGGGGTACAGTGATACTGAGTATACACACTGATAAGGGAGCCGCGGCGCTGTATAATGATGCAGAGTATCCCTGTACCCACCGCTCTGCCCGGGGGGAGGGGCAGCGAGCCAGTGCGCTTCCTACACCGCGGGGTACAGTGATACTGAGTATACACACTGATAAGGGCGCCGCGGCGCTGTATAATGATGCAGAGTATCCCTGTACCCGCCGCTCTGCCCGGGGGGAGGGGCAGCGAGCCAGTGCGATTCCTACACCGCGGGGTACAGTGATACTGAGTATACACACTGATAAGGGAGCCGCGGCGCTGTATAATGATGCAGAGTATCCCTGTACCCACCGCTCTGCCCGGGGGGAGGGGCAGCGAGCCAGTGCGCTTCCTACACCGCGGGGTACAGTGATACTGAGTATACACACTGATAAGGGAGCCGCGCGCTGTATAATGATGCAGAGTATCCCTGTACCCGCCGCTCTGCCCGGGGGGAGGGGCAGCGAGCCAGTGCGATTCCTACACCGCGGGGTACAGTGATACTGAGTATACACACTGATAAGGGAGCCGCGGCGCTGTATAATGATGCAGAGTATCCCTGTACCCGCCGCTCTGCCCGGGGGGAGGGGCAGCGAGCCAGTGCGCTTCCTACACCGCGGGGTACAGTGATACTGAGTATACACACTGATAAGGGAGCCGCGCGCTGTATAATGATGCAGAGTATCCCTGTACCCGCCGCTCTGCGCGGGGGGAGGGGCAGCGAGCCAGTGCGCTTCCTACACCGCGGGGTACAGTGATACTGAGTATACACACTGATAAGGGAGCCGCGCGCTGTATAATGATGCAGAGTATCCCTGTACCCGCCGCTCTGCCCGGGGGGAGGGGCAGCGAGCCAGTGCGCTTCCTACACCGCGGGGTACAGTGATACTGAGTATACACACTGATAGGGCGCCGCGCGCTGTATAATGATGCAGAGTATCCTGTACCCGCCGCTCTGCCCGGGGGGAGGGGGCAGCGAGGCCAGTGCGCTTCCCTACACCGCGGGGTACAGTGATACTGAGTATACACACTGATAAGGGAGCCGCGGCGCTGTAGAATGATGCAGAGTATCCCTGTACCCGACGCCATCTGCCCGCGGGAGGGGCAGCGAGCCAGTGCGCTTCCTACACCGCGGGGTACAGAGATACTGAGGATACACACTGATAAGGCGCCGCGACGCTGCTATAAGGATGCAGAGTATCCCTGTACCCCCCAGATCTGCCCGGGGGAGGGCAGCGAGCCCGTGCGATACCGACACCCGCGGGGTACAGTGTACTGACACACTGATAAGGGAGCCGCGGCGCTGTATAATGATGCAGAGTATCCCTGTACCCGCCGCTCTGCCCGGGGGAGGGGCAGCGAGCCAGTGCGCTTCCTACACCGCGGGGTACAGTGATACTGAGTATACACACTGATAAGGGAGCCGCGCGCTGTATAATGATGCAGAGTATCCCTGTACCCGCCGCTCTGCCCGGGGGGAGGGGCAGCGAGCCAGTGCGCTTCCTACACCGCGGGGTACAGTGATACTGAGTATACACACTGATAAGGGAGCCGCGCGCTGTATAATGATGCAGAGTACCCCTGTACCCGCCGCTCTGCCCGGGGGGAGGGGCAGCGAGCCAGTGCGCTTCCTACACCGCGGGGTACAGTGATACTGAGTATACACACTGATAAGGGAGCCGCGCGCTGTATAATGATGCAGAGTATCCCTGTACCCGCCGCTCTGCCCGGGGGGAGGGGCAGCGAGCCAGTGTGATTCCTACACCGCGGGGTACAGTGATACTGAGTATACACACTGATAAGGGAGCCGCGCGCTGTATAATGATGCAGAGTATCCCTGTACCCGCCGCTCTGCCCGGGGGGGAGGGGCAGCGAGCCAGTGCGCTTCCTACACCGCGGGGTACAGTGATACTGAGTATACACACTGATAAGGGCGCCGCGCGCTGTATAATGATGCAGAGTACCCCTGTACCCGCCGCTCTGCCCGGGGGGAGGGGCAGCGAGCCAGTGCGCTTCCTACACCGCGGGGTACAGTGATAATGAGTATACACACTGATAAGGGAGCCGCGGCGCTGTATAATGATGCAGAGTATCCCTGTACCCACCGCTCTGCCCGGGGGGAGGGGCAGCGAGCCAGTGCGCTTCCTACACCGCGGGGTACAGTGATACCGAGTATACACACTGATAAGGGAGCCGCGGCGCTGTATAATGATGCAGAGTATCCCTGTACCCGCCGCTCTGCGCGGGGGGAGGGGCAGCGAGCCAGTGCGCTTCCTACACCGCGGGGTACAGTGATACTGAGTATACACACTGATAAGGGCGCCGCGCGCTGTATAATGATGCAGAGTATCCCTGTACCCGCCGCTCTGCGCGGGGGGAGGGGCAGCGAGCCAGTGCGCTTCCTACACCGCGGGGTACAGTGATACTGAGTATACACACTGATAAGGGAGCCGCGCGCTGTATAATGATGCAGAGTATCCCTGTACCCGCCGCTCTGCGCGGGGGGAGGGGCAGCGAGCCAGTGCGCTTCCTACACCGCGGGTACAGTGATACTGAGTATACACACTGATAAGGGAGCCGCGCGCTGTATAATGATGCAGAGTATCCCTGTACCCGCCGCTCTGCGCGGGGGGAGGGGCAGCGAGCCAGTGCGCTTCTACACCGCGGGGTACAGTGATACTGAGTATACACACTGATAAGGGAGCCGCGGCGCTGTATAATGATGCAGAGTATCCCTGTACCCGCCGCTCTGCCCGGGGGGAGGGGCAGCGAGCCAGTGCGCTTCCTACACCGCGGGGTACAGTGATACTGAGTATACACACTGATAAGGGTGCCGCGCGCTGTATAATGATGCAGAGTATCCCTGTACCCGCCGCTCTGCCCGGGGGGAGGGGCAGCGAGCCAGTGCGCTTCCTACACCGCGGGGTACAGTGATACTGAGTATACACACTGATAAGGGAGCCGCGGCGCTGTATAATGATGCAGAGTATCCCTGTACCCGCCGCTCTGCCCGGGGGGAGGGGCAGCGAGCCAGTGCGCTTCCTACACCGCGGGGTACAGTGATACTGAGTATACACACTGATAAGGGAGCCGCGCGCTGTATAATGATGCAGAGTATCCCTGTACCCGCCGCTCTGCCCGGGGGGAGGGGCAGCGAGCCAGTGCGCTTCCTACACCGCGGGGTACAGTGATACTGAGTATACACACTGATAAGGGAGCCGCGCGCTGTATAATGATGCAGAGTATCCCTGTACCCGCCGCTCTGCCCGGGGGGAGGGGCAGCGAGCCAGTGCGCTTCCTACACCGCGGGGTACAGTGATACTGAGTATACACACTGATAAGGGAGCCGCGCGCTGTATAATGATGCAGAGTATCCCTGTACCCGCCGCTCTGCCCGGGGGGAGGGGCAGCGAGCCAGTGCGATTCCTACACCGCGGGGTACAGTGATACTGAGTATACACACTGATAAGGGAGCCGCGGCGCTGTATAATGATGCAGAGTATCCCTGTACCCACCGCTCTGCCCGGGGGAGGGGCAGCGAGCCAGTGCGCTTCCTACACCGCGGGGTACAGTGATACTGAGTATACACACTGATAAGGGAGCCGCGGCGCTGTATAATGATGCAGAGTATCCCTGTACCCGCCGCTCTGCCCGGGGGGAGGGGCAGCGAGCCAGTGCGCTTCCTACACCGCGGGGTACAGTGATACTGAGTATACACACTGATAAGGGAGCCACGGCGCTGTATAATGATGCAGAGTACCCCTGTACCCGCCGCTCTGCCCGGGGGGAGGGGCAGCGAGCCAGTGCGCTTCCTACACCGCGGGGTACAGTGATAAGTGATACTGAGTATACACACTGATAAGGGAGCCGCGGCGCTGTATAATGATGCAGAGTATCCCTGTACCCGCCGCTCTGCCCGGGGGGAGGGGGGCAGCGAGCCAGTGCGCTTCCTACACCGCGGGGTACAGTGATACTGAGTATACACACTGATAAGGGAGCCGCGCGCTGTATAATGATGCAGAGTATCCCTGTACCCGCCGCTCTGCCCGGGGGGAGGGGCAGCGAGCCAGTGCGCTTCCTACACCGCGGGGTACAGTGATACTGAGTATACACACTGATAAGGGAGCCGCGCGCTGTATAATGATGCAGAGTATCCCTGTACCCGCCGCTCTGCCCGGGGGGAGGGGCAGCGAGCCAGTGCGCTTCCTACACCGCGGGGTACAGTGATACTGAGTATACACACTGATAAGGGAGCCGCGGCGCTGTATAATGATGCAGAGTATCCCCTGTACCCGCCGCTCTGCCCGGGGGGAGGGGCAGCGAGCCAGTGCGCTTCCTACACCGCGGGGTACAGTGATACTGAGTATACACACTGATAAGGGAGCCGCGCGCTGTATAATGATGCAGAGTATCCCTGTACCCGCCGCTCTGCCCGGGGGGAGGGGCAGCGAGCCAGTGCGCTTCCTACACCGCGGGGTACAGTGATACTGAGTATACACACTGATAAGGGAGCCCGCGCGCTGTATAATGATGCAGAGTATCCCTGTACCCGCCGCTCTGCCCGGGGGGAGGGGCAGCGAGCCAGTGCGCTTCCTACACCGCGGGGTACAGTGATACTGAGTATACACACGGATAAGGGAGCCGCGGCGCTGTATAATGATGCAGAGTACCCCTGTACCCGCCGCTCTGCGCGGGGGGAGGGGCAGCGAGCCAGTGCGCTTCCTACACCGCGGGGTACAGTGATACTGAGTATACACACTGATAAGGGAGCCGCGCGCTGTATAATGATGCAGAGTATCCCTGTACCCGCCGCTCTGCCCGGGGGGAGGGGCAGCGAGCCAGTGCGCTTCCTACACCGCGGGGTACAGTGATACTGAGTATACACACTGATAAGGGAGCCGCGGCGCTGTATAATGATGCAGAGTATCCCTGTACCCGCCGCTCTGCCCGGGGGGAGGGGCAGCGAGCCAGTGCGCTTCCTACACCGCGGGGTACAGTGATACTGAGTATACACACTGATAAGGGAGCCGCGGCGCTGTATAATGATGCAGAGTATCCCTGTACCCGCCGCTCTGCGCGGGGGGAGGGGCAGCGAGCCAGTGCGCTTCCTACACCGCGGGGTACAGTGATACTGAGTATACACACTGATAAGGGAGCCGCGGCGCTGTATAATGATGCAGAGTATCCCTGTACCCGCCGCTCTGCCCGGGGGGAGGGGCAGCGAGCCAGTGCGCTTCCTACACCGCGGGGTACAGTGATACTGAGTATACACACTGATAAGGGAGCCGCGCGCTGTATAATGATGCAGAGTACCCCTGTACCCGCCGCTCTGCCCGGGGGGAGGGGCAGCGAGCCAGTGCGCTTCCTACACCGCGGGGTACAGTGATACTGAGTATACACACTGATAAGGGAGCCGCGCGCTGTATAATGATGCAGAGTATCCCTGTACCCGCCGCTCTGCCCGGGGGGAGGGGCAGCGAGCCAGTGCGCTTCCTACACCGCGGGGTACAGTGATACTGAGTATACACACTGATAAGGGAGCCGCGCGCTGTATAATGATGCAGAGTATCCCTGTACCCGCCGCTCTGCCCGGGGGGAGGGGCAGCGAGCCAGTGCGCTTCCTACACCGCGGGGTACAGTGATACTGAGTATACACACTGATAAGGGAGCCGCGGCGCTGTATAATGATGCAGAGTACCCCTGTACCCACCGCTCTGCCCGGGGGGAGGGGCAGCGAGGCAGTGCGCTTCCTACACCGCGGGGTACAGTGATACTGAGTATACACACTGATAAGGGAGCCGCGGCGCTGTATAATGATGCAGAGTATCCCTGTACCCGCCGCTCTGCGCGGGGGGAGGGGCAGCGAGCCAGTGCGCTTCCTACACCGCGGGGTACAGTGATACTGAGTATACACACTGATAAGGGAGCCGCGCGCTGTATAATGATGCAGAGTATCCCTGTACCCGCCGCTCTGCCCGGGGGGAGGGGCAGCGAGCCAGTGCGCTTCCTACACCGCGGGGTACAGTGATACTGAGTATACACACTGATAAGGGAGCCGCGCGCTGTATAATGATGCAGAGTACCCCTGTACCCGCCGCTCTGCCCGGGGGGAGGGGCAGCGAGCCAGTGCGCTTCCTACACCGCGGGGTACAGTGATACTGAGTATACACACTGATAAGGGAGCCGCGCGCTGTATAATGATGCAGAGTATCCCTGTACCCGCCGCTCTGCCCGGGGGGAGGGGCAGCGAGCCAGTGCGCTTCCTACACCGCGGGGTACAGTGATACTGAGTATACACACTGATAAGGGAGCCGCGGCGCTGTATAATGATGCAGAGTATCCCTGTACCCGCCGCTCTGCCCGGGGGGAGGGGCAGCGAGCCAGTGCGCTTCCTACACCGCGGGGTACAGTGATACTGAGTATACACACTGATAAGGGCGCCGCGCGCTGTATAATGATGCAGAGTATCCCTGTACCCGCCGCTCTGCCCGGGGGGAGGGGCAGCGAGCCAGTGCGCTTCCTACACCGCGGGGTACAGTGATACTGAGTATACACACTGATAAGGGCGCCGCGCGCTGTATAATGATGCAGAGTATCCCTGTACCCGCCGCTCTGCCCGGGGGGAGGGGCAGCGAGCCAGTGCGCTTCCTACACCGCGGGGTACAGTGATACTGAGTATACACACTGATAAGGGAGCCGCGCGCTGTATAATGATGCAGAGTATCCCTCTGTACCCGCCGCTCTGCCCGGGGGGAGGGGCAGCGAGCCAGTGCGCTTCCTACACCGCGGGGTACAGTGATACTGAGTATACACACTGATAAGGGAGCCGCGCGCTGTATAATGATGCAGAGTATCCCTGTACCCGCCGCTCTGCCCGGGGGGAGGGGCAGCGAGCCAGTGCGCTTCCTACACCGCGGGGTACAGTGATACTGAGTATACACACTGATAAGGGAGCCGCGGCGCTGTATAATGATGCAGAGTATCCCTGTACCCGCCGCTCTGCCCGGGGGGAGGGGCAGCGAGCCAGTGCGCTTCCTACACCGCGGGGTACAGTGATACTGAGTATACACACTGATAAGGGAGCCGCGGCGCTGTATAATGATGCAGAGTATCCCTGTACCCGCCGCTCTGCCCGGGGGGAGGGGCAGCGAGCCAGTGCGCTTCCTACACCGCGGGGTACAGTGATACTGAGTATACACACTGATAAGGGAGCCGCGGCGCTGTATAATGATGCAGAGTATCCCTGTACCCGCCGCTCTGCCCGGGGGGAGGGGCAGCGAGCCAGTGCGCTTCCTACACCGCGGGGTACAGTGATACTGAGTATACACACTGATAAGGGAGCCGCGGCGCTGTATAATGATGCAGAGTATCCCTGTACCCGCCGCTCTGCCCGGGGGGAGGGGCAGCGAGCCAGTGCGCTTCCTACACCGCGGGGTACAGTGATACTGAGTATACACACTGATAAGGGAGCCGCGGCGCTGTATAATGATGCAGAGTATCCCTGTACCCGCCGCTCTGCCGGGGGGAGGGGCAGCGAGCCAGTGCGCTTCCTACACCGCGGGGTACAGTGATACTGAGTATACACACTGATAAGGGTGCCGCGCGCTGTATAATGATGCAGAGTATCCCTGTACCCGCCGCTCTGCCCGGGGGGAGGGGCAGCGAGCCAGTGCGCTTCCTACACCGCGGGGTACAGTGATACTGAGTATACACACTGATAAGGGAGCCGCGCGCTGTATAATGATGCAGAGTATCCCTGTACCCGCCGCTCTGCCCGGGGGGAGGGGCAGCGAGCCAGTGCGCTTCCTACACCGCGGGGTACAGTGATACTGAGTATACACACTGATAAGGGAGCCGCGCGCTGTATAATGATGCAGAGTATCCCTGTACCCGCCGCTCTGCCCGGGGGGAGGGGCAGCGAGCCAGTGCGCTTCCTACACCGCGGGGTACAGTGATACTGAGTATACACACTGATAAGGGAGCCGCGCGCTGTATAATGATGCAGAGTATCCCTGTACCCGCCGCTCTGCCGCGGGGGGAGGGGCAGCGAGCCAGTGCGCTTCCTACACCGCGGGGTACAGTGATACTGAGTATACACACTGATAAGGGAGCCGCGCGCTGTATAATGATGCAGAGTATCCCTGTACCCGCCGCTCTGCCCGGGGGGAGGGGCAGCGAGCCAGTGCGCTTCCTACACCGCGGGGTACAGTGATACTGAGTATACACACTGATAAGGGAGCCGCGGCGCTGTATAATGATGCAGAGTATCCCTGTACCCGCCGCTCTGCCCGGGGGGAGGGGCAGCGAGCCAGTGCGCTTCCTACACCGCGGGGTACAGTGATACTGAGTATACACACTGATAAGGGAGCCGCGGCGCTGTATAATGATGCAGAGTATCCCTGTACCCGCCGCTCTGCCCGGGGGGAGGGGCAGCGAGCCAGTGCGCTTCCTACACCGCGGGGTACAGTGATACTGAGTATACACACTGATAAGGGAGCCGCGGCGCTGTATAATGATGCAGAGTATCCCTGTACCCGCCGCTCTGCGCGGGGGGAGGGGCAGCGAGCCAGTGCGCTTCCTACACCGCGGGGTACAGTGATACTGAGTATACACACTGATAAGGGAGCCGCGGCGCTGTATAATGATGCAGAGTATCCCTGTACCCGCCGCTCTGCCCGGGGGGAGGGGCAGCGAGCCAGTGCGCTTCCTACACCGCGGGGTACAGTGATACTGAGTATACACACTGATAAGGGAGCCGCGGCGCTGTATAATGATGCAGAGTATCCCTGTACCCGCCGCTCTGCCCGGGGGGGAGGGGCAGCGAGCCAGTGCGCTTCCTACACCGCGGGGTACAGTGATACTGAGTATACACACTGATAAGGGAGCCGCGCGCTGTATAATGATGCAGAGTATCCCTGTACCCGCCGCTCTGCCCGGGGGGAGGGGCAGCGAGCCAGTGCGCTTCCTACACCGCGGGGTACAGTGATACTGAGTATACACACTGATAAGGGAGCCGCGCGCTGTATAATGATGCAGAGTATCCCTGTACCCGCCGCTCTGCGCGGGGGGAGGGGCAGCGAGCCAGTGCGCTTCCTACACCGCGGGGTACAGTGATACTGAGTATACACACTGATAAGGGAGCCGCGGCGCTGTATAATGATGCAGAGTATCCCTGTACCCGCCGCTCTGCCCGGGGGGAGGGGCAGCGAGCCAGTGCGCTTCCTACACCGCGGGGTACAGTGATACTGAGTATACACACTGATAAGGGAGCCGCGCGCTGTATAATGATGCAGAGTATCCCTGTACCCGCCGCTCTGCCCGGGGGGAGGGGCAGCGAGCCAGTGCGCTTCCTACACCGCGGGGTACAGTGATACTGAGTATACACACTGATAAGGGAGCCGCGCGCTGTATAATGATGCAGAGTATCCCTGTACCCGCCGCTCTGCCCGGGGGGAGGGGCAGCGAGCCAGTGCGCTTCCTACACCGCGGGGTACAGTGATACTGAGTATACACACTGATAAGGGAGCCGCGGCGCTGTATAATGATGCAGAGTATCCCTGTACCCGCCGCTCTGCGCGGGGGGAGGGGCAGCGAGCCAGTGCGCTTCCTACACCGCGGGGTACAGTGATACTGAGTATACACACTGATAAGGGAGCCGCGGCGCTGTATAATGATGCAGAGTATCCCTGTACCCGCCGCTCTGCCCGGGGGGAGGGGCAGCGAGCCAGTGCGCTTCCTACACCGCGGGGTACAGTGATACTGAGTATACACACTGATAAGGGTGCCGCGCGCTGTATAATGATGCAGAGTATCCCTGTACCCGCCGCTCTGCGCGGGGGGAGGGGCAGCGAGCCAGTGCGCTTCCTACACCGCGGGGTACAGTGATACTGAGTATACACACTGATAAGGGAGCCGCGCGCTGTATAATGATGCAGAGTATCCCTGTACCCGCCGCTCTGCCCGGGGGGAGGGGCAGCGAGCCAGTGCGCTTCCTACACCGCGGGGTACAGTGATACTGAGTATACACACTGATAAGGGAGCCGCGGCGCTGTATAATGATGCAGAGTATCCCTGTACCCGCCGCTCTGCCCGGGGGGAGGGGCAGCGAGCCAGTGCGCTTCCTACACCGCGGGGTACAGTGATACTGAGTATACACACTGATAAGGGAGCCGCGCGCTGTATAATGATGCAGAGTATCCCTGTACCCGCCGCTCTGCCCGGGGGGAGGGGCAGCGAGCCAGTGCGCTTCCTACACCGCGGGGTACAGTGATACTGAGTATACACACTGATAAGGGAGCCGCGCGCTGTATAATGATGCAGAGTATCCCTGTACCCGCCGCTCTGCCCGGGGGGGAGGGGCAGCGAGCCAGTGCGCTTCCTACACCGCGGGGTACAGTGATACTGAGTATACACACTGATAAGGGAGCCGCGGCGCTGTATAATGATGCAGAGTATCCCTGTACCCGCCGCTCTGCCCGGGGGGGAGGGGCAGCGAGCCAGTGCGCTTCCTACACCGCGGGGTACAGTGATACTGAGTATACACACTGATAAGGGAGCCGCGGCGCTGTATAATGATGCAGAGTATCCCTGTACCCGCCGCTCTGCCCGGGGGGAGGGGCAGCGAGCCAGTGCGCTTCCTACACCGCGGGGTACAGTGATACTGAGTATACACACTGATAAGGGAGCCGCGGCGCTGTATAATGATGCAGAGTATCCCTGTACCCGCCGCTCTGCCCGGGGGGAGGGGCAGCGAGCCAGTGCGCTTCCTACACCGCGGGGTACAGTGATACTGAGTATACACACTGATAAGGGAGCCGCGGCGCTGTATAATGATGCAGAGTATCCCTGTACCCGCCGCTCTGCCCGGGGGGAGGGGCAGCGAGCCAGTGCGCTTCCTACACCGCGGGGGTACAGTGATACTGAGTATACACACTGATAAGGGAGCCGCGCGCTGTATAATGATGCAGAGTATCCCTGTACCCGCCGCTCTGCCGGGGGGAGGGGCAGCGAGCCAGTGCGCTTCCTACACCGCGGGGTACAGTGATACTGAGTATACACACTGATAAGGGAGCCGCGCGCTGTATAATGATGCAGAGTATCCCTGTACCCGCCGCTCTGCCCGGGGGGAGGGGCAGCGAGCCAGTGCGCTTCCTACACCGCGGGGTACAGTGATACTGAGTATACACACTGATAAGGGAGCCGCGGCGCTGTATAATGATGCAGAGTATCCCTGTACCCGCCGCTCTGCCCGGGGGGGAGGGGCAGCGAGCCAGTGCGCTTCCTACACCGCGGGGTACAGTGATACTGAGTATACACACTGATAAGGGAGCCGCGCGCTGTATAATGATGCAGAGTATCCCTGTACCCGCCGCTCTGCCCGGGGGGAGGGGCAGCGAGCCAGTGCGCTTCCTACACCGCGGGGTACAGTGATACTGAGTATACACACTGATAAGGGAGCCGCGCGCTGTATAATGATGCAGAGTATCCCTGTACCCGCCGCTCTGCCCGGGGGGAGGGGCAGCGAGCCAGTGCGCTTCCTACACCGCGGGGTACAGTGATACTGAGTATACACACTGATAAGGGAGCGCGGCGCTGTATAATGATGCAGAGTATCCCTGTACCCGCCGCTCTGCCCGGGGGGAGGGGCAGCGAGCCAGTGCGCTTCCTACACCGCGGGGTACAGTGATACTGAGTATACACACTGATAAGGGAGCCGCGCGCTGTATAATGATGCAGAGTATCCCTGTACCCCGCCGCTCTGCCCCGGGGGGAGGGGCAGCGAGCCAGTGCGCTTCCTACACCGCGGGGTACAGTGATACTGAGTATACACACTGATAAGGGAGCCGCGGCGCTGTATAATGATGCAGAGTATCCCTGTACCCGCCGCTCTGCCCGGGGGGAGGGGCAGCGAGCCAGTGCGCTTTCCGTTACACCGTACTGAGTATACACACTGATAAGGGAGCCGCGCGCTGTATAATGATGCAGAGTATCCCTGTACCCGCCGCTCTGCCCGGGGGGAGGGGCAGCGAGCCAGTGCGCTTCCTACACCGCGGGGTACAGTGATACTGAGTATACACACTGATAAGGGAGCCGCGGCGCTGTATAATGATGCAGAGTATCCCTGTACCCGCCGCTCTGCCCGGGGGGAGGGGCAGCGAGCCAGTGCGCTTCCTACACCGCGGGGTACAGTGATACTGAGTATACACACTGATAAGGGAGCCGCGGCGCTGTATAATGATGCAGAGTATCCCTGTACCCGCCGCTCTGCCCGGGGGGAGGGGCAGCGAGCCAGTGCGCTTCCTACACCGCGGGGTACAGTGATACTGAGTATACACACTGATAAGGGAGCCGCGCGCTGTATAATGATGCAGAGTATCCCTGTACCCGCCGCTCTGCGCGGGGGAGGGGCAGCGAGCCAGTGCGCTTCCTACACCGCGGGGTACAGTGATACTGAGTATACACACTGATAAGGGAGCCGCGGCGCTGTATAATGATGCAGAGTATCCCTGTACCCGCCGCTCTGCCCGGGGGGAGGGGCAGCGAGCCAGTGCGCTTCCTACACCGCGGGGTACAGTGATACTGAGTATACACACTGATAAGGGAGCCGCGCGCTGTATAATGATGCAGAGTATCCCTGTACCCACCGCTCTGCCCGGGGGGAGGGGCAGCGAGCCAGTGCGCTTCCTACACCGCGGGGTACAGTGATACTGAGTATACACACTGATAAGGGCGCCGCGCGCTGTATAATGATGCAGAGTATCCCTGTACCCGCCGCTCTGCCCGGGGGGAGGGGCAGCGAGCCAGTGCGCTTCCTACACCGCGGGGTACAGTGATACTGAGTATACACACTGATAAGGGAGCCGCGGCGCTGTATAATGATGCAGAGTATCCCTGTACCCGCCGCTCTGCCCGGGGGGAGGGGCAGCGAGCCAGTGCGCTTCCTACACCGCGGGGTACAGTGATACTGAGTATACACACTGATAAGGGAGCCGCGGCGCTGTATAATGATGCAGAGTATCCCTGTACCCGCCGCTCTGCCCGGGGGGAGGGGCAGCGAGCCAGTGCGCTTCCTACACCGCGGGGTACAGTGATACTGAGTATACACACTGATAAGGGAGCCGCGCGCTGTATAATGATGCAGAGTATCCCTGTACCCGCCGCTCTGCCCGGGGGGAGGGGCAGCGAGCCAGTGCGCTTCCTACACCGCGGGGTACAGTGATACTGAGTATACACACTGATAAGGGAGCCGCGGCGCTGTATAATGATGCAGAGTATCCCTGTACCCGCCGCTCTGCCCGGGGGGAGGGGCAGCGAGCCAGTGCGCTTCCTACACCGCGGGGTACAGTGATACTGAGTATACACACTGATAAGGGAGCCGCGGCGCTGTATAATGATGCAGAGTATCCCTGTACCCGCCGCTCTGCCCGGGGGGGGGGCAGCGAGCCAGTGCGCTTCCTACACCGCGGGGTACAGTGATACTGAGTATACACACTGATAAGGGAGCCGCGCGCTGTATAATGATGCAGAGTATCCCTGTACCCGCCGCTCTGCCCGGGGGAGGGGCAGCGAGCCAGTGCGCTTCCTACACCGCGGGGTACAGTGATACAGAGTATACACACTGATAAGGGCGCCGCGGCGCTGTATAATGATGCAGAGTACCCTGTACCCGCCGCTCTGCCCGGGGGAGGGGCAGCGAGCCAGTGCGCTTCCTACACCGCGGGTACAGTGATACTGAGTATACACACTGATAAGGGAGCCGCGCGCTGTATAATGATGCAGAGTATCCCTGTACCCGCCGCTCTGCCCGGGGGGAGGGGCAGCGAGCCAGTGCGCTTCCTACACCGCGGGGTACAGTGATACTGAGTATACACACTGATAAGGGAGCCGCGCGCTGTATAATGATGCAGAGTATCCCTGTACCCGCCGCTCTGCCCGGGGGGAGGGGCAGCGAGCCAGTGCGCTTCCTACACCGCGGGGTACAGTGATACTGAGTATACACACTGATAAGGGAGCCGCGCGCTGTATAATGATGCAGAGTATCCCTGTACCCGCCGCTCTGCCCGGGGGAGGGGCAGCGAGCCAGTGCGCTTCCTACACCGCGGGGTACAGTGATACTGAGTATACACACTGATAAGGGAGCCGCGCGCTGTATAATGATGCAGAGTATCCCTGTACCCGCCGCTCTGCCCGGGGGAGGGGCAGCGAGCCAGTGCGCTTCCTACACCGCGGGGTACAGTGATACTGAGTATACACACTGATAAGGGAGCCGCGGCGCTGTATAATGATGCAGAGTATCCCTGTACCCGCCGCTCTGCCCGGGGGGAGGGGCAGCGAGCCAGTGCGCTTCCTACACCGCGGGGTACAGTGATACTGAGTATACACACTGATAAGGGAGCCGCGGCGCTGTATAATGATGCAGAGTATCCCTGTACCCGCCGCTCTGCCCGGGGGGAGGGGCAGCGAGCCAGTGCGCTTCCTACACCGCGGGGTACAGTGATACTGAGTATACACACTGATAAGGGAGCCGCGGCGCTGTATAATGATGCAGAGTATCCCTGTACCCGCCGCTCTGCCCGGGGGGAGGGGCAGCGAGCCAGTGCGCTTCCTACACCGCGGGGTACAGTGATACTGAGTATACACACTGATAAGGGAGCCGCGCGCTGTATAATGATGCAGAGTATCCCTGTACCCGCCGCTCTGCGCGGGGGAGGGGCAGCGAGCCAGTGCGCTTCCTACACCGCGGGGTACAGTGATACTGAGTATACACACTGATAAGGGAGCCGCGCGCTGTATAATGATGCAGAGTATCCCTGTACCCGCCGCTCTGCCCGGGGGGAGGGGCAGCGAGCCAGTGCGATTCCTACACCGCGGGGTACAGTGATACTGAGTATACACACTGATAAGGGAGCCGCGGCGCTGTATAATGATGCAGAGTATCCCTGTACCCGCCGCTCTGCGCGGGGGGAGGGGCAGCGAGCCAGTGCGATTCCTACACCGCGGGGTACAGTGATACTGAGTATACACACTGATAAGGGAGCCGCGCGCTGTATAATGATGCAGAGTATCCCTGTACCCGCCGCTCTGCCCGGGGGGAGGGGCAGCGAGCCAGTGCGCTTCCTACACCGCGGGGTACAGTGATACTGAGTATACACACTGATAAGGGAGCCGCGGCGCTGTATAATGATGCAGAGTATCCCTGTACCCGCCGCTCTGCCCGGGGGGAGGGCAGCGAGCCAGTGCGCTTCCTACACCGCGGGGTACAGTGATACTGAGTATACACACTGATAAGGGAGCCGCGCGCTGTATAATGATGCAGAGTATCCCTGTACCCGCCGCTCTGCGCGGGGGGAGGGGCAGCGAGCCAGTGCGCTTCCTACACCGCGGGGTACAGTGATACTGAGTATACACACTGATAAGGGAGCCGCGGCGCTGTATAATGATGCAGAGTATCCCTGTACCCGCCGCTCTGCCCGGGGGAGGGGCAGCGAGCCAGTGCGCTTCCTACACCGCGGGGTACAGTGATACTGAGTATACACACTGATAAGGGAGCCGCGGCGCTGTATAATGATGCAGAGTATCCCTGTACCCGCCGCTCTGCCCGGGGGGAGGGGCAGCGAGCCAGTGCGCTTCCTACACCGCGGGGTACAGTGATACTGAGTATACACACTGATAAGGGAGCCGCGGCGCTGTATAATGATGCAGAGTATCCCTGTACCCGCCGCTCTGCCCGGGGGGAGGGGCAGCGAGCCAGTGCGCTTCCTACACCGCGGGGTACAGTGATACTGAGTATACACACTGATAAGGGAGCCGCGCGCTGTATAATGATGCAGAGTATCCCTGTACCCGCCGCTCTGCGCGGGGGGAGGGGCAGCGAGCCAGTGCGCTTCCTACACCGCGGGGTACAGTGATACTGAGTATACACACTGATAAGGGAGCCGCGGCGCTGTATAATGATGCAGAGTATCCCTGTACCCGCCGCTCTGCCCGGGGGGAGGGGCAGCGAGCCAGTGCGCTTCCTACACCGCGGGGTACAGTGATACTGAGTATACACACTGATAAGGGAGCCGCGGCGCTGTATAATGATGCAGAGTATCCCTGTACCCGCCGCTCTGCCGGGGGGAGGGGCAGCGAGCCAGTGCGATTCCTACACCGCGGGGTACAGTGATACTGAGTATACACACTGATAAGGGAGCCGCGGCGCTGTATAATGATGCAGAGTATCCCTGTACCCGCCGCTCTGCCCGGGGGGAGGGGCAGCGAGCCAGTGCGCTTCCTACACCGCGGGGTACAGTGATACTGAGTATACACACTGATAAGGGAGCCGCGCGCTGTATAATGATGCAGAGTATCCCTGTACCCGCCGCTCTGCCCGGGGGAGGGGCAGCGAGCCAGTGCGCTTCCTACACCGCGGGGTACAGTGATACTGAGTATACACACTGATAAGGGAGCCGCGGCGCTGTATAATGATGCAGAGTATCCCTGTACCCGCCGCTCTGCCCGGGGGGAGGGGCAGCGAGCCAGTGCGCTTCCTACACCGCGGGGTACAGTGATACTGAGTATACACACTGATAAGGGAGCCGCGCGCTGTATAATGATGCAGAGTATCCCTGTACCCGCCGCTCTGCCCGGGGGAGGGGCAGCGAGCCAGTGCGCTTCCTACACCGCGGGGTACAGTGATACTGAGTATACACACTGATAAGGGAGCCGCGGCGCTGTATAATGATGCAGAGTATCCCTGTACCCGCCGCTCTGCCCGGGGGGAGGGGCAGCGAGCCAGTGCGCTTCCTACACCGCGGGGTACAGTGATACTGAGTATACACACTGATAAGGGAGCCGCGCGCTGTATAATGATGCAGAGTATCCCTGTACCCGCCGCTCTGCCCGGGGGGAGGGGCAGCGAGCCAGTGCGCTTCCTACACCGCGGGGTACAGTGATACTGAGTATACACACTGATAAGGGAGCCGCGGCGCTGTATAATGATGCAGAGTATCCCTGTACCCGCCGCTCTGCCGGGGGGAGGGGCAGCGAGCCAGTGCGCTTCCTACACCGCGGGGTACAGTGATACTGAGTATACACACTGATAAGGGAGCCGCGGCGCTGTATAATGATGCAGAGTATCCCTGTACCCGCCGCTCTGCCCGGGGGGAGGGGCAGCGAGCCAGTGCGATTCCTACACCGCGGGGTACAGTGATACTGAGTATACACACTGATAAGGGAGCCGCGGCGCTGTATAATGATGCAGAGTATCCCTGTACCCGCCGCTCTGCCCGGGGGGAGGGGCAGCGAGCCAGTGCGCTTCCTACACCGCGGGGTACAGTGATACTGAGTATACACACTGATAAGGGAGCCGCGGCGCTGTATAATGATGCAGAGTATCCCTGTACCCGCCGCTCTGCGCGGGGGGAGGGGCAGCGAGCCAGTGCGCTTCCTACACCGCGGGGTACAGTGATACTGAGTATACACACTGATAAGGGAGCCGCGGCGCTGTATAATGATGCAGAGTATCCCTGTACCCGCCGCTCTGCCCGGGGGGAGGGGCAGCGAGCCAGTGCGATTCCTACACCGCGGGGTACAGTGATACTGAGTATACACACTGATAAGGGAGCCGCGCGCTGTATAATGATGCAGAGTATCCCTGTACCCGCCGCTCTGCCCGGGGGGAGGGGCAGCGAGCCAGTGCGCTTCCTACACCGCGGGGTACAGTGATGCTGAGTATACACACTGATAAGGGAGCCGCGGCGCTGTATAATGATGCAGAGTATCCCTGTACCCGCCGCTCTGCGCGGGGGGAGGGGCAGCGAGCCAGTGCGCTTCCTACACCGCGGGGTACAGTGATACTGAGTATACACACTGATAAGGAGCCGCGGCGCTGTATAATGATGCAGAGTACCCCTGTACCCGCCGCTCTGCCCGGGGGGAGGGGCAGCGAGCCAGTGCGCTTCCTACACCGCGGGTACAGTGATACTGAGTATACACACTGATAAGGGAGCCGCGGCGCTGTATAATGATGCAGAGTATCCCTGTACCCGCCGCTCTGCCCGGGGGGGGGGCAGCGAGCCAGTG
>NW_027454190.1:0-95195 GCF_040206685.1 Ascaphus truei | reverse complement strand
TGGTAATAGGGACAGCGGCGCCCCCCTGTGATGGGATAAGAGGGCGTCTCACACACAGGGGATTCCTATAAGGTAATAGGGACAGCGGTGCCCCCCTGTGATGGGATAAGAGGGCGTCTCACACACAGGGGATTCCTATAAGGTAATAGGGACAGCGGTGCCCCCCTGTGATGGGATAAGAGGGCGTCTCACACACAGGGGATTCCTATAAGGTAATAGGGACAGCGGTGCCTCCCTGTGATGGGATAAGAGGGCGTCTCACACACAGGGGATTCCTATAAGGTAATAGGGACAGCGGTGCCTCCCTGTGATGGGATAAGAGGGCGTCTCACACACAGGGGATTCCTATAAGGTAATAGGGACAGCGGTGCCCCCTTGTGATGGGATAAGAGGGCGTCTCACACACGGGATTCCTATAAGGTAATAGGGACAGCGGCGCCCCCCTGTGATGGGATAAGAGGGCGTCTCACACACGGGGGATTCCTATAAGGTAATAGGGACAGCTGTGCCTCCCTGTGATGGGATAAGAGGGCGTCTCACACACGGGATTCCTATAAGGTAATAGGGACAGCGGTGCCCCCCTGTGATGGGATAAGAGGGCGTCTCACACACACAGGATTCCTATAAGGTAATAGGGACAGCGGTGCCTCCCTGTGATGGGATAAGAGGGCGTCTCACACACAGGGGATTCCTATAAGGTAATAGGGACAGCGGTGCCCCCCTGTGATGGGATAAGAGGGCGTCTCACACACAGGATTCCTATAAGGTAATAGGGACAGCGGCGCCCCCCTGTGATGGGATAAGAGGGAGTCACACACACGGGATTCCTATAAGGTAATAGGGACAGCGGTGCCTCCCTGTGATGGGATAAGAGGGCGTCTCACACACAGGATTCCTATAAGGTAATAGGGACAGCGGTGCCCCCCTGTGATGGGATAAGAGGGCGTCTCACACACACGGGATTCCTATAAGATAATAGGGACAGCGGTGCCTCCCTGTGATGGGATAAGAGGGCGTCTCACACACACGGGATTCCTATAAGGTAATAGGGACAGCGGTGCCCCCCTGTGATGGGATAAGAGGGCGTCTCACACACAGGGGATTCCTATAAGGTAATAGGGACAGCGGTGCCCCCCTGTGATGGGATAAGAGGGCGTCTCACACACAGGGGATTCCTATAAGGTAATAGGGACAGCGGTGCCCCCTTGTGATGGGATAAGAGGGCGTCTCACACACGGGATTCCTATAAGGTAATAGGGACAGCGGTGCCCCCCTGTGATGGGATAAGAGGGCGTCTCACACACACAGGATTCCTATAAGGTAATAGGGACAGCGGTGCCCCCCTGTGATGGGATAAGAGGGCGTCTCACACACAGGGGATTCCTATAAGGTAATAGGGACAGCGGTGCCCCCCTGTGATGGGATAAGAGGGCGTCTCACACACAGGATTCCTATAAGGTAATAGGGACAGCGGCGCCCCCCTGTGATGGGATAAGAGGGAGTCACACACACGGGATTCCTATAAGGTAATAGGGACAGCGGTGCCTCCCTGGGATGGGATAAGAGGGCGTCTCACACACAGGATTCCTATAAGGTAATAGGGACAGCGGTGCCCCCCTGTGATGGGATAAGAGGGCGTCTCACACACACGGGATTCCTATAAGATAATAGGGACAGCGGTGCCTCCCTGTGATGGGATAAGAGGGCGTCTCACACACACGGGATTCCTATAAGGTAATAGGGACAGCGGTGCCTCCCTGTGATGGGATAAGAGGGCGTCTCACACACAGGATTCCTATAAGGTAATAGGGACAGCGGTGCCTCCCTGTGATGGGATAAGAGGGCGTCTCACACACGGGATTCCTATAAGGTAATAGGGACAGCGGTGCCTCCCTGTGATGGGATAAGAAGGCGTCTCACACACGGGATTCCTATAAGGTAATAGGGACAGCGGTGCCCCCCTGTGATGGGATAAGAGGGCGTCTCACACACAGGATTCCTATAAGGTAATAGGGACAGCGGTGCCCCCCTGTGATGGGATAAGAGGGCGTCTCACACACACGGGATTCCTATAAGGTAATAGGGACAGCGGTGCCTCCCTGTGATGGGATAAGAGGGCGTCTCACACACACGGGATTCCTATAAGGTAATTGGGACAGCGGTGCCTCCCTGTGATGGGATAAGAGGGCGTCTCACACACACGGGATTCCTATAAGGTAATAGGGACAGCGGTGCCCCCTGTGATGGGATAAGAGGGCGTCTCACACACGGGATTCCTATAAGGTAATAGGGACAGCGGTGCCTCCCTGTGATGGGATAAGAAGGCGTCTCACACACGGGATTCCTATAAGGTAATAGGGACAGCGGTGCCTCCCTGTGATGGGATAAGAAGGCGTCTCACACAGGGGATTCCTATAAGGTAATAGGGACAGCGGTGCCCCCCTGTGATGGGATAAGAGGGCGTCTCACACACAGGGGATTCCTATAAGGTAATAGGGACAGCGGTGCCCCCCTGTGATGGGATAAGAGGGCGTCTCACACACAGGATTCCTATAAGGTAATAGGGACAGCGGCGCCCCCCTGTGATGGGATAAGAGGGAGTCACACACACGGGATTCCTATAAGGTAATAGGGACAGCGGTGCCTCCCTGTGATGGGATAAGAGGGCGTCTCACACACAGGATTCCTATAAGGTAATAGGGACAGCGGTGCCCCCCTGTGATGGGATAAGAGGGCGTCTCACACACACGGGATTCCTATAAGATAATAGGGACAGCGGTGCCTCCCTGTGATGGGATAAGAGGGCGTCTCACACACACGGGATTCCTATAAGGTAATAGGGACAGCGGTGCCTCCCTGTGATGGGATAAGAGGGCGTCTCACACACAGGATTCCTATAAGGTAATAGGGACAGCGGTGCCTCCCTGTGATGGGATAAGAGGGCGTCTCACACACGGGATTCCTATAAGGTAATAGGGACAGCGGTGCCTCCCTGTGATGGGATAAGAAGGCGTCTCACACACGGGATTCCTATAAGGTAATAGGGACAGCGGTGCCCCCCTGTGATGGGATAAGAGGGCGTCTCACACACAGGATTCCTATAAGGTAATAGGGACAGCGGTGCCCCCCTGTGATGGGATAAGAGGGCGTCTCACACACACGGGATTCCTATAAGGTAATAGGGACAGCGGTGCCTCCCTGTGATGGGATAAGAGGGCGTCTCACACACACGGGATTCCTATAAGGTAATAGGGACAGCGGTGCCTCCCTGTGATGGGATAAGAGGGCGTCTCACACACACGGGATTCCTATAAGGTAATAGGGACAGCGGTGCCCCCTGTGATGGGATAAGAGGGCGTCTCACACACGGGATTCCTATAAGGTAATAGGGACAGCGGTGCCTCCCTGTGATGGGATAAGAAGGCGTCTCACACACGGGATTCCTATAAGGTAATAGGGACAGCGGTGCCTCCCTGTGATGGGATAAGAAGGCGTCTCACACAGGGGATTCCTATAAGGTAATAGGGACAGCGGTGCCTCCCTGTGATGGGATAAGAGGGCGTCTCACACACAGGGGATTCCTATAAGATAATAGGGACAGCGGTGCCTCCCTGTGATGGGATAAGAAGGCGTCTCACACACGGGATTCCTATAAGGTAATAGGGACAGCGGTGCCTCCCTGTGATGGGATAAGAAGGCGTCTCACACAGGGGATTCCTATAAGGTAATAGGGACAGCGGTGCCTCCCTGTGATGGGATAAGAGGGTGTCTCACACACACGGGATTCCTATAAGGTAATAGGGACAGCGGTGCCTCCCTGTGATGGGATAAGAGGGCATCTCACACACACAGGATTCCTATAAGGTAATAGGGACAGCGGTGCCCCCCTGTGATGGGATAAGAGGGGGTCACACACACAGGATTCCTATAAGGTAATAGGGACAGCGGTGCCTCCCTGTGATGGGATAAGAGGGCGTCTCACACACACAGGATTCCTATAAGGTAATAGGGACAGCGGTGCCTCCCTGTGATGGGATAAGAGGGCGTCTCACACACAGGGGATTCCTATAAGGTAATAGGGACAGCGGTGCCTCCCTGTGATGGGATAAGAGGGCGTCTCACACACAGGGGTTCCTATAAGGTAATAGGGACAGCGGTGCCCCCCTGTGATGGGATAAGAGGGCGTCTCACACAGGGGATTCCTATAAGGTAATAGGGACAGCGGTGCCCCCCTGTGATGGGATAAGAGGGCGTCTCACACACAGGGGATCCCTATAAGGTAATAGGGACAGCGGTGCCCCCCTGTGATGGGATAAGAGGGCGTCTCACACAGGGGATTCCTATAAGGTAATAGGGACAGCGGTGCCCCCCTGTGATGGGATAAGAGGGCGTCTCACACACAGGATTCCTATAAGATAATAGGGACAGCGGTGCCCCCCTGTGATGGGATAAGAGGGCGTCTCACACAGGGGATTCCTATAAGGTAATAGGGACAGCGGTGCCCCCCTGTGATGGGATAAGAGGGCGTCTCACACACAGGGGTTCCTATAAGGTAATAGGGACAGCGGTGCCTCCCTGTGATGGGATAAGAGGGCGTCTCACACACGGGATTCCTATAAGGTAATAGGGACAGCGGTGCCCCCCTGTGATGGGATAAGAGGGCGTCTCACACACAGGGGTTCCTATAAGGTAATAGGGACAGCGGTGCCTCCCTGTGATGGGATAAGAGGGCGTCTCACACACGGGATTCCTATAAGGTAATAGGGACAGCGGCGCCCCCCTGTGATGGGATAAGAGGGCGTCTCACACACAGGATTCCTATAAGGTAATAGGGACAGCGGTGCCTCCCTGTGATGGGATAAGAGGGCGTCTCACACACAGGATTCCTATAAGGTAATAGGGACAGCGGTGCCCCCCTGTGATGGGATAAGAGGGCGTCTCACACAGGGGATTCCTATAAGGTAATAGGGACAGCGGTGCCCCCCTGTGATGGGATAAGAGGGCGTCTCACACACAGGATTCCTATAAGGTAATAGGGACAGCGGTGCCTCCCTGTGATGGGATAAGAGGGCGTCTCACACACAGGATTCCTATAAGGTAATAGGGACAGCGGTGCCCCCCTGTGATGGGATAAGAGGGCGTCTCACACAGGGGATTCCTATAAGGTAATAGGGACAGCGGTGCCTCCCTGTGATGGGATAAGAGGGCGTCTCACACACATGGGATTCCTATAAGGTAATGGGGTCAGCGGCGCCCCCCTGTGATGGGATAAGAGGGACAGCGGTGCCCCCCTGTGATGGGATAATAGGGACAGCGGCGCCCCCCTGTGATGGGATAATAGGGACAGCGGCGCCCCCCTGTGATGGGATAATAGGGACAGCGGCGCCCCCCTGTGATGGGATAATAGGGTCAGCGGCGCCCCCCTGTGATGGGATAATAGGGACAGCGGTGCCCCCCTGTGATGGGATAATAGGGTCAGCGGTGCCCCCCTGTGATGGGATAATAGGGTCAGCGGCGCCCCCCTGTGATGGGATAATAGGGACAGCGGCGCCCCCCTGTGATGGGATAATAGGGTCAGCGGCGCCCCCCTGTGATGGGATAATAGGGACAGCGGCGCCCCCCTGTGATGGGATAATAGGGACAGCGGTGCCCCCCTGTGATGGGATAATAGGGTCAGCGGTGCCCCCCTGTGATGGGATAATAGGGTCAGCGGTGCCTCCCTGTGATGGGATAAGAGGGCGTCTCACACACACGGGATTCCTATAAGGTAATAGGGTCAGCGGTGCCCCCCTGTGATGGGATAATAGGGTCAGCGGTGCCCCCTGTGATGGGATAATAGGGTCAGCGGTGCCCCCCTGTGATGGGATAAGTGAGCGTCTCACACACGGGATTCCTATAAGGTAATAGGGACAGCGGTGCCCCCCTGTGATGGGATAAGAGGGCGTCTCACACACAGGGGGATTCCTATAAGGTAATAGGGACAGTGGTGCCTCCCTGTGATGGGATAAGAGGGCGTCTCACACACAGGGGATTCCTATAAGGTAATAGGGACAGCGGTGCCCCCCTGTGATGGGATAAGAGGGCGTCTCACACACAGGGGATTCCTATAAGATAATAGGGACAGCGGTGCCCCCCTGTGATGGGATAAGAGGGCGTCTCACACACACAGGGGATTCCTATAAAATAATAGGGACAGCGGTGCCCCCCTGTGATGGGATAAGAGGGCGTCTCACACACACAGGGGATTCCTATAAGGTAATAGGGACAGCGGTGCCCCCCTGTGATGGGATAAGAGGGCATCTCACACACGGGATTCCTATAAGGTAATAGGGACAGCGGTGCCTCCCTGTGATGGGATAAGAGGGCATCTCACACACGGGATTCCTATAAGGTAATAGGGACAGCGGTGCCTCCCTGTGATGGGATAAGAGGGCATCTCACACACGGGGTTCCTATAAGGTAATAGGGACAGCGGTGCCTCCCTGTGATGGGATAAGAGGGCGTCTCGCACACACAGGGGATTCCTATAAGATAATAGGGACAGCGGTGCCCCCCTGTGATGGGATAAGAGGGCATCTCACACACGGGATTCCTATAAGGTAATAGGGACAGCGGTGCCTCCCTGTGATGGGATAAGAGGGCATCTCACACACAGGATTCCTATAAGGTAATAGGGACAGCGGCGCCTCCCTGTGATGGGATAAGAGGGCGTCTCACACACGGGATTCCTATAAGGTAATAGGGACAGCGGCGCCCCCCTGTGATGGGATAAGAGGGCGTCTCACACACAGGATTCCTATAAGGTAATAGGGACAGCGGTGCCTCCCTGTGATGGGATAAGAGGGCGTCTCACACACAGGATTCCTATAAGGTAATAGGGACAGCGGCGCCCCCCTGTGATGGGATAAGAGGGCGTCTCACACACGGGATTCCTATAAGGTAATAGGGACAGCGGCGCCTCCCTGTGATGGGATAAGAGGGCGTCTCACACACAGGGGATTCCTATAAGGTAATAGGGACAGCGGTGCCTCCCTGTGATGGGATAAGAGGGTGTCTCACACACAGGATTCCTATAAGGTAATAGGGACAGCGGTGCCTCCCTGTGATGGGATAAGAGGGCGTCTCACACAGGGGATTCCTATAAGGTAATAGGGACAGCGGCGCCCCCCTGTGATGGGATAAGAGGGCGTCTCACACACAGGATTCCTATAAGGTAATAGGGACAGCGGCGCCCCCCTGTGATGGGATAAGAGGGCGTCTCACACACAGGATTCCTATAAGGTAATAGGGTCAGCAGTGCCTCCCTGTGATGGGATAAGAGGGCATCTCACACACAGGGGATTCCTATAAGATAATAGGGACAGCGGTGCCTCCCTGTGATGGGATAAGAGGGCGTCTCACACACGGGATTCCTATAAGATAATAGGGACAGCGGTGCCTCCCTGTGATGGGATAAGAGGGCGTCTCACACACAGGGGATTCCTATAAGGTAATAGGGACAGCGGTGCCTCCCTGTGATGGGATAAGAGGGCGTCTCACACACGGGATTCCTATAAGGTAATAGGGACAGCGGTGCCTCCCTGTGATGGGATAAGAGGGCGTCTCACACAGGGGATTCCTATAAGATAATAGGGACAGCGGCGCCCCCCTGTGATGGGATAAGAGGGCGTCTCACACACACGGGATTCCTATAAGGTAATAGGGACAGCGGTGCCCCCCTGTGATGGGATAAGAGGGCGTCTCACACACACGGGATTCCTATAAGGTAATAGGGACAGCGGTGCCTCCCTGTGATGGGATAAGAAGGCGTCTCACACACAGGGGATTCCTATAAGGTAATAGGGACAGCGGTGCCTCCCTGTGATAGGATAAGAGGGCGTCTCACACACACGGGATTCCTATAAGGTAATAGGGACAGCGGTGCCTCCCTGTGATGGGATAAGAGGGCGTCTCACACACACGGGATTCCTATAAGGTAATAGGGACAGCGGTGCCTCCCTGTGATGGGATAAGAGGGCGTCTCACACACACGGGATTCCTATAAGATAATAGGGACAGCGGTGCCTCCCTGTGATGGGATAAGAGGGCGTCTCACACACAGGATTCCTATAAGGTAATAGGGACAGCGGTGCCCCCTGTGATGGGATAAGAGGGCGTCTCACACACAGGGGATTCCTATAAGGTAATAGGGACAGCGGTGCCCCCCTGTGATAGGATAAGAGGGCGTCTCACACACACGGGATTCCTATAAGGTAATAGGGACAGCGGTGCCCCCCTGTGATGGGATAAGAGGGCGTCTCACACACACGGGATTCCTATAAGGTAATAGGGACAGCGGTGCCCCCCTGTGATGGGATAAGAGGGCGTCTCACACACACACAGTATTCCTATAAGGTAATAGGGACAGCGGCGCCCCCCTGTGATGGGATAAGAGGGCGTCTCACACACGGGATTCCTATAAGGTAATAGGGACAGCGGTGCCCCCCTGTGATGGGATAAGAGGGCGTCTCACACACGGGATTCCTATAAGGTAATAGGGACAGCGGTGCCTCCCTGTGATGGGATAAGAGGGCGTCTCACACACGGGATTCCTATAAGATAATAGGGACAGCGGTGCCCCCCTGTGATGGGATAAGAGGGCGTCTCACACACGGGATTCCTATAAGGTAATAGGGACAGCGGTGCCCCCCTGTGATGGGATAAGAGGGCGTCTCACACACAGGATTCCTATAAGGTAATAGGGACAGCGGCGCCCCCCTGTGATGGGATAACAGGGCGTCTCACACACGGGATTCCTATAAGGTAATAGGGACAGCGGTGCCTCCCTGTGATGGGATAAGAGGGTGTCTCACACACAGGATTCCTATAAGGTAATAGGGACAGCGGCGCCCCCCTGTGATGGGATAAGAGGGCGTCTCACACACAGGATTCCTATAAGATAATAGGGACAGCGGTGCCTCCCTGTGATGGGATAAGAGGGCGTCTCACACACACACAGGATTCCTATAAGGTAATAGGGACAGCGGTGCCTCCCTGTGATGGGATAAGAGGGCGTCTCACACACACAGGATTCCTATAAGGTAATAGGGACAGCGGCGCCCCCCTGTGATGGGATAAGAGGGCGTCTCACACACAGGATTCCTATAAGATAATAGGGACAGCGGTGCCTCCCTGTGATGGGATAAGAGGGCGTCTCACACACGGGATTCCTATAAGGTAATAGGGACAGCGGCGCCCCCCTGTGATGGGATAAGAGGGCGTCTCACACACGGGATTCCTATAAGGTAATAGGGACAGCGGTGCCCCCCTGTGATGGTATAAGAGGGCGTCTCACACACACGGGATTCCTATAAGGTAATAGGGACAGCGGTGCCTCCCTGTGATGGGATAAGAGGCATCTCACACACGGGGTTCCTATAAGGTAATAGGGACAGCGGTGCCCCCCTGTGATGGGATAAGAGGGCGTCTCACACACACGGGATTCCTATAAGGTAATAGGGACAGCGGTGCCTCCCTGTGATGGGATAAGAGGGCGTCTCACACACACAGGATTCCTATAAGGTAATAGGGACAGCGGCGCCCCCCTGTGATGGGATAAGAGGGCGTCTCACACACAGGATTCCTATAAGATAATAGGGACAGCGGTGCCTCCCTGTGATGGGATAAGAGGGCGTCTCACACACGGGATTCCTATAAGGTAATAGGGACAGCGGCGCCCCCCTGTGATGGGATAAGAGGGCGTCTCACACACGGGATTCCTATAAGGTAATAGGGACAGCGGTGCCTCCCTGTGATGGGATAAGAGGGCGTCTCACACACAGGATTCCTATAAGGTAATAGGGACAGCGGTGCCCCCCTGTGATGGGATAAGAGGGCGTCTCACACACAGGATTCCTATAAGGTAATAGGGACAGCGATGCCTCCCTGTGATGGGATAAGAGGGCGTCTCACACACAGGATTCCTATAAGGTAATAGGGACAGCGGCGAACCCTGTGATGGGATAAGAGGGCGTCTCACACACAGGATTCCTATAAGATAATAGGGACAGCGGTGCCTCCCTGTGATGGGATAAGAGGGCGTCTCACACACACGGGATTCCTATAAGGTAATAGGGACAGCGGTGCCTCCCTGTGATGGGATAAGAGGGCGTCTCACACACACAGGGGATCCCTATAAGGTAATAGGGACAGCGGTGCCTCCCTGTGATGGGATAAGAGGGCGTCTCACACACACAGGATTCCTATAAGGTAATAGGGACAGCGGCGCCCCCCTGTGATGGGATAAGAGGGCGTCTCACACACGGGATTCCTATAAGGTAATAGGGACAGCGGCGCCCCCCTGTGATGGGATAAGAGGGCGTCTCACACATGGGATTCCTATAAGGTAATAGGGACAGCGGTGCCTCCCTGTGATGGGATAAGAGGGCGTCTCACACACGGGATTCCTATAAGGTAATAGGGACAGCGGTGCCTCCCTGTGATGGGATAAGAGGGCGTCTCACACACACGGGATTCCTATAAGATAATAGGGACAGCGGTGCCTCCCTGTGATGGGATAAGAGGGCGTCTCACACACACGGGATTCCTATAAGATAATAGGGACAGCGGTGCCCCCCTGTGATGGGATAAGAGGGCGTCTCACACACAGAATTCCTATAAGGTAATAGGGACAGCGGTGCCTCCCTGTGATGGGATAAGAGGGCGTCTCACACACACACAGGATTCCTATAAGGTAATGGGGTCAGCGGCGCCCCCCTGTGATGGGATAAGAGGGCGTCTCACACACACGGGATTCCTATAAGGTAATAGGGACAGCGGTGCCTCCCTGTGATGGGATAAGAGGGCGTCTCACACACACAGGATTCCTATAAGGTAATAGGGACAGCGGCGCCCCCCTGTGATGGGATAAGAGGGCGTCTCACACACAGGATTCCTATAAGATAATAGGGACAGCGGTGCCTCCCTGTGATGGGATAAGAGGGCGTCTCACACACGGGATTCCTATAAGGTAATAGGGACAGCGGCGCCCCCCTGTGATGGGATAAGAGGGCGTCTCACACACGGGATTCCTATAAGGTAATAGGGACAGCGGCGCCCCCCTGTGATGGGATAAGAGGGCGTCTCACACACGGGATTCCTATAAGGTAATAGGGACAGCGGTGCCTCCCTGTGATGGGATAAGAGGGCGTCTCACACACGGGATTCCTATAAGGTAATAGGGACAGCGGTGCCTCCCTGTGATGGGATAAGAGGGCGTCTCACACACGGGATTCCTATAAGGTAATAGGGACAGCGGTGCCCCCCTGTGATGGGATAAGAGGGCGTCTCACACACAGGATTCCTATAAGGTAATAGGGACAGCGGCGCCCCCCTGTGATGGGATAAGAGGGCGTCTCACACACGGGATTCCTATAAGGTAATAGGGACAGCGGTGCCTCCCTGTGATGGGATAAGAGGGCGTCTCACACACGGGATTCCTATAAGGTAATAGGGACAGCGGTGCCCCCCTGTGATGGGATAAGAGGGCGTCTCACACACAGGATTCCTATAAGGTAATAGGGACAGCGGTGCCCCCTGTGATGGGATAAGAGGACGTCTCACACACACAGGGGATTCCTATAAGGTAATGGGGTCAGCGGCGCCCCCCTGTGATGGGATAAGAGGGCGTCTCACACACACAGGGGATTCCTATAAGGTAATAGGGACAGCGGTGCCCCCCTGTGATGGGATAAGAGGGCGTCTCACACACAGGATTCCTATAAGGTAATAGGGACAGCGGTGCCTCCCTGTGATGGGATAAGAGGGTGTCTCACACACAGGATTCTTATAAGATAATAGGGACAGCGGTGCCCCCCTGTGATGGGATAAGAGGGTGTCTCACACACAGGATTCCTATAAGATAATAGGGACAGCGGTGCCCCCCTGTGATGGGATAAGAGGGCGTCTCACACACAGGATTCCTATAAGGTAATAGGGACAGCGGTGCCCCCCTGTGATGGGATAAGAGGGCATCTCACACACACAGGATTCCTATAAGGTAATAGGGACAGCGGTGCCTCCCTGTGATGGGATAAGAGGGCGTCTCACACACACAGGGGATTCCTATAAGGTAATAGGGACAGCGGTGCCTCCCTGTGATGGGATAAGAGGGCGTCTCACACACACAGGATTCCTATAAGGTAATAGGGACAGCGGTGCCTCCCTGTGATGGGATAAGAGGGCGTCTCACACACACAGGATTCCTATAAGGTAATATGGACAGCGGTGCCTCCCTGTGATGAGATAAGAGGGCGTCTCACACACACAGGATTCCTATAAGGTAATAGGGACAGCAGTGCCTCCCTGTGATGGGATAAGAGGGCGTCTCACACACGGGATTCCTATAAGGTAATAGGGACAGCGGCGCCTCCCTGTGATGGGATAAGAGGGCGTCACACACAGGGGATTCCTATAAGATAATAGGGACAGCGGTGCCTCCCTGTGATGGGATAAGATGGCGTCTCACACACACAGGATTCCTATAAGATAATAGGGACAGCGGTGCCTCCCTGTGATGGGATAAGAGGGCGTCTCACACACAGGATTCCTATAAGGTAATAGGGACAGCGGTGCCCCCTGTGATGGGATAAGAGGGCGTCTCACACACAGGATTCCTATAAGGTAATAGGGACAGCGGCGCCCCCCTGTGATGGGATAAGAGGGCGTCTCACACACAGGATTCCTATAAGGTAATAGGGACAGCGGTGCCCCCTGTGATGGGATAAGAGGGCGTCTCACACACAGGATTCCTATAAGGTAATAGGGACAGCGGTGCCTCCCTGTGATGGGATAAGAGGGCGTCTCACACACAGGGGATTCCTATAAGGTAATAGGGACAGCGGTGCCTCCCTGTGATGGGATAAGAGGGCGTCTCACACACACAGGATTCCTATAAGGTAATAGGGACAGCGGTGCCTCCCTGTGATGGGATAAGAGGGCGTCTCACACACACAGGATTCCTATAAGATAATAGGGACAGCGGTGCCCCCCTGTGATGGGATAAGAGGGCGTCTCACACACAGGATTCCTATAAGGTAATAGGGACAGCGGTGCCCCCCTGTGATGGGATAAGAGGGTGTCTCACACACAGGATTCCTATAAGGTAATGGGGTCAGCGGTGCCCCCCTGTGATGGGATAATAGGGACAGCGGTGCCCCCCTGTGATGGGATAAGAGGGCGTCTCACACACACAGGATTCCTATAAGGTAATAGGGACAGCGGTGCCCCCCTGTGATGGGATAAGAGGGTGTCTCACACATGGGATTCCTATAAGATAATAGGGACAGCGGTGCCCCCCTGTGATGGGATAATAGGGACAGCGGTGCCCCCCTGTGATGGGATAAGAGGGCGTCTCACACACAGGATTCCTATAAGGTAATAGGGACAGCGGTGCCTCCCTGTGATGAGATAAGAGGGCGTCTCACACACACAGGATTCCTATAAGGTAATAGGGACAGCGGTGCCTCCCTGTGATGGGATAAGAGGGCGTCTCACACACGGGATTCCTATAAGGTAATAGGGACAGCGGCGCCTCCCTGTGATGGGATAAGAGGGCGTCACACACAGGGGATTCCTATAAGATAATAGGGACAGCGGTGCCTCCCTGTGATGGGATAAGATGGCGTCTCACACACACAGGATTCCTATAAGATAATAGGGACAGCGGTGCCTCCCTGTGATGGGATAAGAGGGCGTCTCACACACAGGATTCCTATAAGGTAATAGGGACAGCGGTGCCCCCTGTGATGGGATAAGAGGGCGTCTCACACACAGGATTCCTATAAGGTAATAGGGACAGCGGCGCCCCCCTGTGATGGGATAAGAGGGCGTCTCACACACAGGATTCCTATAAGGTAATAGGGACAGCGGTGCCCCCTGTGATGGGATAAGAGGGCGTCTCACACACAGGATTCCTATAAGGTAATAGGGACAGCGGTGCCTCCCTGTGATGGGATAAGAGGGCGTCTCACACACAGGGGATTCCTATAAGGTAATAGGGACAGCGGTGCCTCCCTGTGATGGGATAAGAGGGCGTCTCACACACACAGGATTCCTATAAGGTAATAGGGACAGCGGTGCCTCCCTGTGATGGGATAAGAGGGCGTCTCACACACACAGGATTCCTATAAGATAATAGGGACAGCGGTGCCCCCCTGTGATGGGATAAGAGGGCGTCTCACACACAGGATTCCTATAAGGTAATAGGGACAGCGGTGCCCCCCTGTGATGGGATAAGAGGGTGTCTCACACACAGGATTCCTATAAGGTAATGGGGTCAGCGGTGCCCCCCTGTGATGGGATAATAGGGACAGCGGTGCCCCCCTGTGATGGGATAAGAGGGCGTCTCACACACACAGGATTCCTATAAGGTAATAGGGACAGCGATGCCCCCCTGTGATGGGATAAGAGGGTGTCTCACACATGGGATTCCTATAAGATAATAGGGACAGCGGTGCCCCCCTGTGATGGGATAATAGGGACAGCGGTGCCCCCCTGTGATGGGATAAGAGGGCGTCTCACACACAGGATTCCTATAAGGTAATAGGGACAGCGGTGCCCCCCTGTGATGGGATAAGAGGGCGTCTCACACAGGGGATTCCTATAAGGTAATAGGGACAGCGGCGCCCCCCTGTGATGGGATAAGAGGGCGTCTCACACACAGGGGATTCCTATAAGGTAATAGGGACAGCGGTGCCTCCCTGTGATGGGATAAGAGGGCGTCTCACACACGGGATCCCTATAAGATAATAGGGACAGCGGTGCCCCCCTGTGATGGGATAATAGGGACAGCGGTGCCCCCCTGTGATGGGATAAGAGGGCGTCTCACACACAGGATTCCTATAAGGTAATAGGGACAGCGGTGCCTCCCTGTGATGAGATAAGAGGGCGTCTCACACACACAGGATTCCTATAAGGTAATAGGGACAGCGGTGCCTCCCTGTGATGGGATAAGAGGGCGTCTCACACACGGGATTCCTATAAGGTAATAGGGACAGCGGCGCCTCCCTGTGATGGGATAAGAGGGCGTCACACACAGGGGATTCCTATAAGATAATAGGGACAGCGGTGCCTCCCTGTGATGGGATAAGATGGCGTCTCACACACACAGGATTCCTATAAGATAATAGGGACAGCGGTGCCTCCCTGTGATGGGATAAGAGGGCGTCTCACACACAGGATTCCTATAAGGTAATAGGGACAGCGGTGCCCCCTGTGATGGGATAAGAGGGCGTCTCACACACAGGATTCCTATAAGGTAATAGGGACAGCGGCGCCCCCCTGTGATGGGATAAGAGGGCGTCTCACACACAGGATTCCTATAAGGTAATAGGGACAGCGGTGCCCCCTGTGATGGGATAAGAGGGCGTCTCACACACAGGATTCCTATAAGGTAATAGGGACAGCGGTGCCTCCCTGTGATGGGATAAGAGGGCGTCTCACACACAGGGGATTCCTATAAGGTAATAGGGACAGCGGTGCCTCCCTGTGATGGGATAAGAGGGCGTCTCACACACACAGGATTCCTATAAGGTAATAGGGACAGCGGTGCCTCCCTGTGATGGGATAAGAGGGCGTCTCACACACACAGGATTCCTATAAGATAATAGGGACAGCGGTGCCCCCCTGTGATGGGATAAGAGGGCGTCTCACACACAGGATTCCTATAAGGTAATAGGGACAGCGGTGCCCCCCTGTGATGGGATAAGAGGGTGTCTCACACACAGGATTCCTATAAGGTAATGGGGTCAGCGGTGCCCCCCTGTGATGGGATAATAGGGACAGCGGTGCCCCCCTGTGATGGGATAAGAGGGCGTCTCACACACACAGGATTCCTATAAGGTAATAGGGACAGCGGTGCCCCCCTGTGATGGGATAAGAGGGTGTCTCACACATGGGATTCCTATAAGATAATAGGGACAGCGGTGCCCCCCTGTGATGGGATAATAGGGACAGCGGTGCCCCCCTGTGATGGGATAAGAGGGCGTCTCACACACAGGATTCCTATAAGGTAATAGGGACAGCGGTGCCCCCCTGTGATGGGATAAGAGGGCGTCTCACACAGGGGATTCCTATAAGGTAATAGGGACAGCGGCGCCCCCCTGTGATGGGATAAGAGGGCGTCTCACACACACAGGGGATTCCTATAAGGTAATAGGGACAGCGGTGCCTCCCTGTGATGGGATAAGAGGGCGTCTCACACACGGGATCCCTATAAGGTAATAGGGACAGCGGTGCCTCCCTGTGATGGGATAAGAGGGCGTCTCACACACACGGGATCCCTATAAGATAATAGGGACAGCGGCGCCCCCCTGTGATGGGATAAGAGGGCGTCTCACACACAGGGGATTCCTATAAGGTAATAGGGACAGCGGTGCCTCCCTGTGATGGGATAAGAGGGCGTCTCACACACGGGATCCCTATAAGGTAATAGGGACAGCGGTGCCTCCCTGTGATGGGATAAGAGGGCGTCTCACACACACGGGATCCCTATAAGATAATAGGGACAGCGGCGTCTCCCTGTGATGGGATAAGAGGGCGTCTCACACACGGGATTCCTATAAGGTAATAGGGACAGCGGTGCCTCCCTGTGATGGGATAAGAGGGCGTCTCACACACGGGATTCCTATAAGGTAATAGGGACAGCGGTGCCCCCCTGTGATGGGATAAGAGGGCGTCTCACACACAGGATTCCTATAAGGTAATAGGGACAGCGGTGCCCCCTGTGATGGGATAAGAGGACGTCTCACACACACAGGGGATTCCTATAAGGTAATGGGGTCAGCGGCGCCCCCCTGTGATGGGATAAGAGGGCGTCTCACACACACAGGGGATTCCTATAAGGTAATAGGGACAGCGGTGCCCCCCTGTGATGGGATAAGAGGGCGTCTCACACACAGGATTCCTATAAGGTAATAGGGACAGCGGTGCCTCCCTGTGATGGGATAAGAGGGTGTCTCACACACAGGATTCTTATAAGATAATAGGGACAGCGGTGCCCCCCTGTGATGGGATAAGAGGGTGTCTCACACACAGGATTCCTATAAGATAATAGGGACAGCGGTGCCCCCCTGTGATGGGATAAGAGGGCGTCTCACACACAGGATTCCTATAAGGTAATAGGGACAGCGGTGCCCCCCTGTGATGGGATAAGAGGGCATCTCACACACACAGGATTCCTATAAGGTAATAGGGACAGCGGTGCCTCCCTGTGATGGGATAAGAGGGCGTCTCACACACACAGGGGATTCCTATAAGGTAATAGGGACAGCGGTGCCTCCCTGTGATGGGATAAGAGGGCGTCTCACACACACAGGATTCCTATAAGGTAATAGGGACAGCGGTGCCTCCCTGTGATGGGATAAGAGGGCGTCTCACACACACAGGATTCCTATAAGGTAATATGGACAGCGGTGCCTCCCTGTGATGAGATAAGAGGGCGTCTCACACACACAGGATTCCTATAAGGTAATAGGGACAGCGGTGCCTCCCTGTGATGGGATAAGAGGGCGTCTCACACACGGGATTCCTATAAGGTAATAGGGACAGCGGCGCCTCCCTGTGATGGGATAAGAGGGCGTCACACACAGGGGATTCCTATAAGATAATAGGGACAGCGGTGCCTCCCTGTGATGGGATAAGATGGCGTCTCACACACACAGGATTCCTATAAGATAATAGGGACAGCGGTGCCTCCCTGTGATGGGATAAGAGGGCGTCTCACACACAGGATTCCTATAAGGTAATAGGGACAGCGGTGCCCCCTGTGATGGGATAAGAGGGCGTCTCACACACAGGATTCCTATAAGGTAATAGGGACAGCGGCGCCCCCCTGTGATGGGATAAGAGGGCGTCTCACACACAGGATTCCTATAAGGTAATAGGGACAGCGGTGCCCCCTGTGATGGGATAAGAGGGCGTCTCACACACAGGATTCCTATAAGGTAATAGGGACAGCGGTGCCTCCCTGTGATGGGATAAGAGGGCGTCTCACACACAGGGGATTCCTATAAGGTAATAGGGACAGCGGTGCCTCCCTGTGATGGGATAAGAGGGCGTCTCACACACACAGGATTCCTATAAGGTAATAGGGACAGCGGTGCCCCCCTGTGATGGGATAAGAGGGCGTCTCACACACAGGATTCCTATAAGGTAATAGGGACAGCGGTGCCCCCCTGTGATGGGATAAGAGGGTGTCTCACACACAGGATTCCTATAAGGTAATAGGGACAGCGGTGCCTCCCTGTGATGGGATAAGAGGGCGTCTCACACACACAGGATTCCTATAAGATAATAGGGACAGCGGTGCCCCCCTGTGATGGGATAAGAGGGCGTCTCACACACAGGATTCCTATAAGGTAATAGGGACAGCGGTGCCCCCCTGTGATGGGATAAGAGGGTGTCTCACACACAGGATTCCTATAAGGTAATGGGGTCAGCGGTGCCCCCCTGTGATGGGATAATAGGGACAGCGGTGCCCCCCTGTGATGGGATAAGAGGGCGTCTCACACACACAGGATTCCTATAAGGTAATGGGGACAGCGGTGCCCCCCTGTGATGGGATAAGAGGGTGTCTCACACATGGGATTCCTATAAGATAATAGGGACAGCGGTGCCCCCCTGTGATGGGATAATAGGGACAGCGGTGCCCCCCTGTGATGGGATAAGAGGGCGTCTCACACACAGGATTCCTATAAGGTAATAGGGACAGCGGTGCCTCCCTGTGATGAGATAAGAGGGCGTCTCACACACACAGGATTCCTATAAGGTAATAGGGACAGCGGTGCCTCCCTGTGATGGGATAAGAGGGCGTCTCACACACGGGATTCCTATAAGGTAATAGGGACAGCGGCGCCTCCCTGTGATGGGATAAGAGGGCGTCACACACAGGGGATTCCTATAAGATAATAGGGACAGCGGTGCCTCCCTGTGATGGGATAAGATGGCGTCTCACACACACAGGATTCCTATAAGATAATAGGGACAGCGGTGCCTCCCTGTGATGGGATAAGAGGGCGTCTCACACACAGGATTCCTATAAGGTAATAGGGACAGCGGTGCCCCCCTGTGATGGGATAAGGGGGCGTCTCACACACAGGATTCCTATAAGGTAATAGGGACAGCGGTGCCCCCTGTGATGGGATAAGAGGGCGTCTCACACACAGGATTCCTATAAGGTAATAGGGACAGCGGCGCCCCCCTGTGATGGGATAAGAGGGCGTCTCACACACAGGATTCCTATAAGGTAATAGGGACAGCGGTGCCCCCTGTGATGGGATAAGAGGGCGTCTCACACACAGGATTCCTATAAGGTAATAGGGACAGCGGTGCCTCCCTGTGATGGGATAAGAGGGCGTCTCACACACAGGGGATTCCTATAAGGTAATAGGGACAGCGGTGCCTCCCTGTGATGGGATAAGAGGGCGTCTCACACACACAGGATTCCTATAAGGTAATAGGGACAGCGGTGCCTCCCTGTGATGGGATAAGAGGGCGTCTCACACACACAGGATTCCTATAAGATAATAGGGACAGCGGTGCCCCCCTGTGATGGGATAAGAGGGCGTCTCACACACAGGATTCCTATAAGGTAATAGGGACAGCGGTGCCCCCCTGTGATGGGATAAGAGGGTGTCTCACACACAGGATTCCTATAAGGTAATGGGGTCAGCGGTGCCCCCCTGTGATGGGATAATAGGGACAGCGGTGCCCCCCTGTGATGGGATAAGAGGGCGTCTCACACACACAGGATTCCTATAAGGTAATAGGGACAGCGGTGCCCCCCTGTGATGGGATAAGAGGGTGTCTCACACATGGGATTCCTATAAGATAATAGGGACAGCGGTGCCCCCCTGTGATGGGATAATAGGGACAGCGGTGCCCCCCTGTGATGGGATAAGAGGGCGTCTCACACACAGGATTCCTATAAGGTAATAGGGACAGCGGTGCCCCCCTGTGATGGGATAAGAGGGCGTCTCACACAGGGGATTCCTATAAGGTAATAGGGACAGCGGCGCCCCCCTGTGATGGGATAAGAGGGCGTCTCACACACAGGGGATTCCTATAAGGTAATAGGGACAGCGGTGCCTCCCTGTGATGGGATAAGAGGGCGTCTCACACACGGGATCCCTATAAGATAATAGGGACAGCGGTGCCCCCCTGTGATGGGATAATAGGGACAGCGGTGCCCCCCTGTGATGGGATAAGAGGGCGTCTCACACACAGGATTCCTATAAGGTAATAGGGACAGCGGTGCCCCCCTGTGATGGGATAAGAGGGCGTCTCACACACACAGGATTCCTATAAGGTAATAGGGACAGCGGTGCCTCCCTGTGATGGGATAAGAGGGCGTCTCACACACGGGATTCCTATAAGGTAATAGGGACAGCGGCGCCTCCCTGTGATGGGATAAGAGGGCGTCACACACAGGGGATTCCTATAAGATAATAGGGACAGCGGTGCCTCCCTGTGATGGGATAAGATGGCGTCTCACACACACAGGATTCCTATAAGATAATAGGGACAGCGGTGCCTCCCTGTGATGGGATAAGAGGGCGTCTCACACACAGGATTCCTATAAGGTAATAGGGACAGCGGTGCCCCCTGTGATGGGATAAGAGGGCGTCTCACACACAGGATTCCTATAAGGTAATAGGGACAGCGGCGCCCCCCTGTGATGGGATAAGAGGGCGTCTCACACACAGGATTCCTATAAGGTAATAGGGACAGCGGTGCCCCCTGTGATGGGATAAGAGGGCGTCTCACACACAGGATTCCTATAAGGTAATAGGGACAGCGGTGCCTCCCTGTGATGGGATAAGAGGGCGTCTCACACACAGGGGATTCCTATAAGGTAATAGGGACAGCGGTGCCTCCCTGTGATGGGATAAGAGGGCGTCTCACACACACAGGATTCCTATAAGGTAATAGGGACAGCGGTGCCTCCCTGTGATGGGATAAGAGGGCGTCTCACACACACAGGATTCCTATAAGATAATAGGGACAGCGGTGCCCCCCTGTGATGGGATAAGAGGGCGTCTCACACACAGGATTCCTATAAGGTAATAGGGACAGCGGTGCCCCCCTGTGATGGGATAAGAGGGTGTCTCACACACAGGATTCCTATAAGGTAATGGGGTCAGCGGTGCCCCCCTGTGATGGGATAATAGGGACAGCGGTGCCCCCCTGTGATGGGATAAGAGGGCGTCTCACACACACAGGATTCCTATAAGGTAATAGGGACAGCGGTGCCCCCCTGTGATGGGATAAGAGGGTGTCTCACACATGGGATTCCTATAAGATAATAGGGACAGCGGTGCCCCCCTGTGATGGGATAATAGGGACAGCGGTGCCCCCCTGTGATGGGATAAGAGGGCGTCTCACACACAGGATTCCTATAAGGTAATAGGGACAGCGGTGCCCCCCTGTGATGGGATAAGAGGGCGTCTCACACAGGGGATTCCTATAAGGTAATAGGGACAGCGGCGCCCCCCTGTGATGGGATAAGAGGGCGTCTCACACACAGGGGATTCCTATAAGGTAATAGGGACAGCGGTGCCTCCCTGTGATGGGATAAGAGGGCGTCTCACACACGGGATCCCTATAAGGTAATAGGGACAGCGGTGCCTCCCTGTGATGGGATAAGAGGGCGTCTCACACACACGGGATCCCTATAAGATAATAGGGACAGCGGCGCCCCCCTGTGATGGGATAAGAGGGCGTCTCACACACAGGGGATTCCTATAAGGTAATAGGGACAGCGGTGCCTCCCTGTGATGGGATAAGAGGGCGTCTCACACACGGGATCCCTATAAGGTAATAGGGACAGCGGTGCCTCCCTGTGATGGGATAAGAGGGCGTCTCACACACACGGGATCCCTATAAGATAATAGGGACAGCGGCGTCTCCCTGTGATGGGATAAGAGGGCGTCTCACACACGGGATTCCTATAAGGTAATAGGGACAGCGGTGCCTCCCTGTGATGGGATAAGAGGGCGTCTCACACACGGGATTCCTATAAGGTAATAGGGACAGCGGTGCCTCCCTGTGATGGGATAAGAGGGCGTCTCACACACGGGATTCCTATAAGGTAATAGGGACAGCGGTGCCCCCCTGTGATGGGATAAGAGGGCGTCTCACACACAGGATTCCTATAAGGTAATAGGGACAGCGGCGCCCCCCTGTGATGGGATAAGAGGGCGTCTCACACACGGGATTCCTATAAGGTAATAGGGACAGCGGTGCCTCCCTGTGATGGGATAAGAGGGCGTCTCACACACGGGATTCCTATAAGGTAATAGGGACAGCGGTGCCCCCCTGTGATGGGATAAGAGGGCGTCTCACACACAGGATTCCTATAAGGTAATAGGGACAGCGGTGCCCCCCTGTGATGGGATAAGAGGACGTCTCACACACACAGGGGATTCCTATAAGGTAATGGGGTCAGCGGCGCCCCCCTGTGATGGGATAAGAGGGCGTCTCACACACACAGGGGATTCCTATAAGGTAATAGGGACAGCGGTGCCCCCCTGTGATGGGATAAGAGGGCGTCTCACACACAGGATTCCTATAAGGTAATAGGGACAGCGGTGCCTCCCTGTGATGGGATAAGAGGGTGTCTCACACACAGGATTCCTATAAGATAATAGGGACAGCGGTGCCCCCCTGTGATGGGATAAGAGGGTGTCTCACACACAGGATTCCTATAAGATAATAGGGACAGCGGTGCCCCCCTGTGATGGGATAAGAGGGCGTCTCACACACAGGATTCCTATAAGGTAATAGGGACAGCGGTGCCCCCCTGTGATGGGATAAGAGGGCGTCTCACACACACAGGATTCCTATAAGGTAATAGGGACAGCGGTGCCTCCCTGTGATGGGATAAGAGGGCGTCTCACACACACAGGGGATTCCTATAAGGTAATAGGGACAGCGGTGCCTCCCTGTGATGGGATAAGGGGGCGTCTCACACACAGGATTCCTATAAGGTAATAGGGACAGCGGTGCCTCCCTGTGATGGGATAAGAGGGCGTCTCACACACACAGGGGATTCCTATAAGGTAATAGGGACAGCGGCGCCCCCCTGTGATGGGACAAGAGGGCGTCTCACACACAGGGGATTCCTATAAGGTAATAGGGACAGCGGTGCCTCCCTGTGATGGGATAAGAGGGCGTCTCACACACGGGATTCCTATAAGGTAATAGGGACAGCGGCGCCTCCCTGTGATGGGATAAGAGGGCGTCTCACACACGGGATTCCTATAAGGTAATAGGGACAGCGGTGCCTCCCTGTGATGGGATAAGAGGGCGTCTCACACACACAGGATTCCTATAAGGTAATAGGGACAGCGGTGCCTCCCTGTGATGGGATAAGAGGGCGTCTCACACACAGGGGATTCCTATAAGATAATAGGGACAGCGGCGCCTCCCTGTGATGGGATAAGAGGGCGTCTCACACACGGGGATTCCTATAAGATAATAGGGACAGCGGCGCCCTCCTGTGATGGGATAAGAGGGCGTCTCACACACAGGGGATTCCTATAAGATAATAGGGACAGCGGTGCCTCCCTGTGATGGGATAAGAGGGCGTCTCACACACAGGGGATTCCTATAAGATAATAGGGACAGCGGTGCCTCCCTGTGATGGGATAAGATGGCGTCTCACACACACAGGATTCCTATAAGATAATAGGGACAGCGGTGCCCCCCTGTGATGGGATAAGAGGGCGTCTCACACACAGGATTCCTATAAGGTAATAGGGACAGCGGTGCCCCCTGTGATGGGATAAGAGGGCGTCTCACACACAGGATTCCTATAAGGTAATAGGGACAGCGGCGCCCCCCTGTGATGGGATAAGAGGGCGTCTCACACACAGGATTCCTATAAGGTAATAGGGACAGCGGTGCCCCCTGTGATGGGATAAGAGGGCGTCTCACACACAGGATTCCTATAAGGTAATAGGGACAGCGGTGCCTCCCTGTGATGGGATAAGAGGGTGTCTCACACACAGGGGATTCCTATAAGGTAATAGGGACAGCGGTGCCTCCCTGTGATGGGATAAGAGGGCGTCTCACACACACAGGATTCCTATAAGGTAATAGGGACAGCGGTGCCTCCCTGTGATGGGATAAGAGGGCGTCTCACACACACAGGATTCCTATAAGATAATAGGGACAGCGGTGCCCCCCTGTGATGGGATAAGAGGGCGTCTCACACACAGGATTCCTATAAGGTAATAGGGACAGCGGTGCCCCCCTGTGATGGGATAAGAGGGTGTCTCACACACAGGATTCCTATAAGGTAATGGGGTCAGCGGTGCCCCCCTGTGATGGGATAATAGGGACAGCGGTGCCCCCCTGTGATGGGATAAGAGGGCGTCTCACACACACAGGATTCCTATAAGGTAATAGGGACAGCGGTGCCCCCCTGTGATGGGATAAGGGGGTGTCTCACACATGGGATTCCTATAAGATAATAGGGACAGCGGTGCCCCCCTGTGATGGGATAATAGGGACAGCGGTGCCCCCCTGTGATGGGATAAGAGGGCGTCTCACACACAGGATTCCTATAAGGTAATAGGGACAGCGGTGCCCCCCTGTGATGGGATAAGAGGGCGTCTCACACAGGGGATTCCTATAAGGTAATAGGGACAGCGGCGCCCCCCTGTGATGGGATAAGAGGGCGTCTCACACACAGGGGATTCCTATAAGGTAATAGGGACAGCGGTGCCTCCCTGTGATGGGATAAGAGGGCGTCTCACACACGGGATCCCTATAAGGTAATAGGGACAGCGGTGCCTCCCTGTGATGGGATAAGAGGGCGTCTCACACACACGGGATCCCTATAAGATAATAGGGACAGCGGCGCCCCCCTGTGATGGGATAAGAGGGCGTCTCACACACAGGGGATTCCTATAAGGTAATAGGGACAGCGGTGCCTCCCTGTGATGGGATAAGAGGGCGTCTCACACACGGGATCCCTATAAGGTAATAGGGACAGCGGTGCCTCCCTGTGATGGGATAAGAGGGCGTCTCACACACACGGGATCCCTATAAGATAATAGGGACAGCGGCGCCTCCCTGTGATGGGATAAGAGGGCGTCTCACACACGGGATTCCTATAAGGTAATAGGGACAGCGGTGCCTCCCTGTGATGGGATAAGAGGGCGTCTCACACACGGGATTCCTATAAGGTAATAGGGACAGCGGTGCCTCCCTGTGATGGGATAAGAGGGCGTCTCACACACGGGATTCCTATAAGGTAATAGGGACAGCGGTGCCCCCCTGTGATGGGATAAGAGGGCGTCTCACACACACAGGATTCCTATAAGGTAATAGGGACAGCGGTGCCTCCCTGTGATGGGATAAGAGGGCGTCTCACACACGGGATTCCTATAAGGTAATAGGGACAGCGGTGCCCCCCTGTGATGGGATAAGAGGGCGTCTCACACACAGGATTCCTATAAGGTAATAGGGACAGCGGTGCCCCCCTGTGATGGGATAAGAGGACGTCTCACACACACAGGGGATTCCTATAAGGTAATGGGGTCAGCGGCGCCCCCCTGTGATGGGATAAGAGGGCGTCTCACACACACAGGGGATTCCTATAAGGTAATAGGGACAGCGGTGCCCCCCTGTGATGGGATAAGAGGGCGTCTCACACACAGGATTCCTATAAGGTAATAGGGACAGCGGTGCCTCCCTGTGATGGGATAAGAGGGTGTCTCACACACAGGATTCCTATAAGATAATAGGGACAGCGGTGCCCCCCTGTGATGGGATAAGAGGGTGTCTCACACACAGGATTCCTGTAAGATAATAGGGACAGCGGTGCCCCCCTGTGATGGGATAAGAGGGCGTCTCACACACAGGATTCCTATAAGGTAATAGGGACAGCGGTGCCCCCCTGTGATGGGATAAGAGGGCGTCTCACACACACAGGATTCCTATAAGGTAATAGGGACAGCGGTGCCTCCCTGTGATGGGATAAGAGGGCGTCTCACACACACAGGGGATTCCTATAAGGTAATAGGGACAGCGGTGCCTCCCTGTGATGGGATAAGAGGGCGTCTCACACACACAGGATTCCTATAAGGTAATAGGGACAGCGGTGCCTCCCTGTGATGGGATAAGAGGGCGTCTCACACACACAGGATTCCTATAAGGTAATATGGACAGCGGTGCCTCCCTGTGATGGGATAAGAGGGCGTCTCACACACACAGGATTCCTATAAGGTAATAGGGACAGCGGTGCATCCCTGTGATGGGATAAGAGGGCGTCTCACACACGGGATTCCTATAAGGTAATAGGGACAGCGGCGCCTCCCTGTGATGGGATAAGAGGGCGTCACACACAGGGGATTCCTATAAGATAATAGGGACAGCGGTGCCTCCCTGTGATGGGATAAGATGGCGTCTCACACACACAGGATTCCTATAAGATAATAGGGACAGCGGTGCCTCCCTGTGATGGGATAAGAGGGCGTCTCACACACAGGATTCCTATAAGGTAATAGGGACAGCGGTGCCCCCTGTGATGGGATAAGAGGGCGTCTCACACACAGGATTCCTATAAGGTAATAGGGACAGCGGCGCCCCCCTGTGATGGGATAAGAGGGCGTCTCACACACAGGATTCCTATAAGGTAATAGGGACAGCGGTGCCCCCTGTGATGGGATAAGAGGGCGTCTCACACACAGGATTCCTATAAGGTAATAGGGACAGCGGTGCCTCCCTGTGATGGGATAAGAGGGCGTCTCACACACAGGGGATTCCTATAAGGTAATAGGGACAGCGGTGCCTCCCTGTGATGGGATAAGAGGGCGTCTCACACACACAGGATTCCTATAAGGTAATAGGGACAGCGATGCCTCCCGCTGATGGGATAAGAGGGCGTCTCACACACACAGGATTCCTATAAGGTAATAGGGACAGCGGTGCCTCCCTGTGATGGGATAAGAGGGCGTCTCACACACACAGGATTCCTATAAGGTAATATGGACAGCGGTGCCTCCCTGTGATGGGATAAGAGGGCGTCTCACACACACAGGATTCCTATAAGGTAATAGGGACAGCGGTGCATCCCTGTGATGGGATAAGAGGGCGTCTCACACACGGGATTCCTATAAGGTAATAGGGACAGCGGCGCCTCCCTGTGATGGGATAAGAGGGCGTCACACACAGGGGATTCCTATAAGATAATAGGGACAGCGGTGCCTCCCTGTGATGGGATAAGATGGCGTCTCACACACACAGGATTCCTATAAGATAATAGGGACAGCGGTGCCTCCCTGTGATGGGATAAGAGGGCGTCTCACACACAGGATTCCTATAAGGTAATAGGGACAGCGGTGCCCCCTGTGATGGGATAAGAGGGCGTCTCACACACAGGATTCCTATAAGGTAATAGGGACAGCGGCGCCCCCCTGTGATGGGATAAGAGGGCGTCTCACACACAGGATTCCTATAAGGTAATAGGGACAGCGGTGCCCCCTGTGATGGGATAAGAGGGCGTCTCACACACAGGATTCCTATAAGGTAATAGGGACAGCGGTGCCTCCCTGTGATGGGATAAGAGGGCGTCTCACACACAGGGGATTCCTATAAGGTAATAGGGACAGCGGTGCCTCCCTGTGATGGGATAAGAGGGCGTCTCACACACACAGGATTCCTATAAGGTAATAGGGACAGCGGTGCCTCCCTGTGATGGGATAAGAGGGCGTCTCACACACACAGGATTCCTATAAGATAATAGGGACAGCGGTGCCCCCCTGTGTTGGGATAAGAGGGCGTCTCACACACAGGATTCCTATAAGGTAATAGGGACAGCGGTGCCCCCCTGTGATGGGATAAGAGGGTGTCTCACACACAGGATTCCTATAAGGTAATGGGGTCAGCGGTGCCCCCCTGTGATGGGATAATAGGGACAGCGGTGCCCCCCTGTGATGGGATAAGAGGGCGTCTCACACACACAGGATTCCTATAAGGTAATAGGGACAGCGGTGCCCCCCTGTGATGGGATAAGAGGGTGTCTCACACATGGGATTCCTATAAGATAATAGGGACAGTGGTGCCCCCCTGTGATGGGATAATAGGGACAGCGGTGCCCCCCTGTGATGGGATAAGAGGGCGTCTCACACACAGGATTCCTATAAGGTAATAGGGACAGCGGTGCCCCCCTGTGATGGGATAAGAGGGCGTCTCACACACACACAGGATTCCTATAAGGTAATAGGGACAGCGGTGCCCCCCTGTGATGGGATAAGAGGGCGTCTCACACACACACGGGATTCCTATAAGGTAATAGGGACAGCGGCGCCGCCCTGTGATGGGATAAGAGGGCGTCTCACACACAGGGGATTCCTATAAGGTAATAGGGTCAGCGGTGCCTCCCTGTGATGGGATAAGAGGGCGTCTCACACACACAGGATTCCTATAAGGTAATAGGGACAGCGGCGCGCCACTGTGATGGGATAAGAGGGCGTCTCACACACAGGATTCCTATAAGGTAATAGGGACAGCGGTGCCTCCCTGTGATGGGATAAGAGGGCATCTCACACACGGGATTCCTATAAGGTAATAGGGACAGCGGTGCCTCCCTGTGATGGGATAAGAGGGCGTCTCACACACACACAGGATTCCTATAAGGTAATAGGGACAGCGGCGCCCCCCTGTGATGGGATAAGAGGGCGTCTCACACACACGGGATTCCTATAAGGTAATAGGGACAGCGGTGCCCCCCTGTGATGGGATAAGAGGGCGTCTCACACACAGGATTCCTATAAGGTAATAGGGACAGCGGTGCCTCCCTGTGATGGGATAAGAGGGCATCGCACACACAGGGGATTCCTATAAGATAATAGGGACAGCGGTGCCCCCCTGTGATGGGATAAGAGGGCGTCTCACACACGGGATTCCTATAAGGTAATAGGGACAGCGGTGCCTCCCTGTGATGGGATAAGAGGGCGTCTCACACACACGGGATTCCTATAAGGTAATAGGGACAGCGGTGCCCCCCTGTGATGGGATAAGAGGCGTCTCACACACAGGGGATTCCTATAAGGTAATAGGGACAGCGGTGCCCCCCTGTGATGGGATAAGAGGCGTCTCACACACAGGGGATTCCTATAAGGTAATAGGGACAGCGGCGCCCCCCTGTGATGGGATAAGAGGGCGTATCACACACAGGATTCCTATAAGGTAATAGGGACAGCGGTGCCTCCCTGTGATGGGATAAGAGGGTGTCACACACAGAGGGGATTCCTATAAGGTAATAGGGACAGCGGTGCCCCCCTGTGATGGGATAAGAGGGCGTCTCACACACACAGGGGATTCCTATAAGGTAATAGGGACAGCGGTGCCCCCCTGTGATGGGATAAGAGGGCGTCTCACACACACAGGGGATTCCTATAAGGTAATAGGGACAGCGGTGCCTCCCTGTGATGGGATAAGAGGGCGTCTCACACACACAGGGGATTCCTATAAGGTAATAGGGACAGCGGTGCCCCCCTGTGATGGGATAAGAGGGCGTCTCACACACAGGATTCCTATAAGGTAATAGGGACAGCGGCGCCCCCTGTGATGGGATAAGAGGGCGTCTCACACACAGGGGATTCCTATAAGGTAATAGGGACAGCGGTGCCTCCCTGTGATGGGATAAGAGGGCGTCTCACACACAGGGGATTCCTATAAGGTAATAGGGACAGCGGTGCCCCCTGTGATGGGATAAGAGGGCGTCTCACACACAGAGGGGATTCCTATAAGGTAATAGGGACAGCGGCGCCCCCCTGTGATGGGATAATAGGGACAGCGGTGCCCCCTGTGATGGGATAAGAGGGCGTCTCACACACACAGGGGATTCCTATAAGGTAATAGGGACAGCGGTGCCCCCCTGTGATGGGATAAGAGGGCGTCTCACACACACGGGATTCCTATAAGGTAATAGGGACAGCGGTGCCCCCTGTGATGGGATAAGAGGGCGTCTCACACACAGAGGGGATTCCAATAAGGTAATAGGGTCAGCGGCGCCTCCCTGTGATGGGATAATAGGGACAGCGGTGCCCCCTGTGATGGGATAATAGGGACAGCGGTGCCCCCTGTGATGGGATAATAGGGACAGCGGTGCCCCCTGTGATGCGATAAGAGGGCGTCTCACAAACACAGGGGATTCCTATAAGGTAATAGGGACAGCGGCGCCTCCCTGTGATGGGATAAGATGGCGTCTCACACACAGGGGATTCCTATAAGGTAATAGGGACAGCGGTGCCCCCTGTGATGGGATAAGAGGGCGTCTCACACACAGAGGGGATTCCTATAAGGTAATAGGGACAGCGGCGCCCCCCTGTGATGGGATAATAGGGACAGCGGTGCCCCCTGTGATGGGATAAGAGGGCGTCTCACACACACAGGGGATTCCTATAAGGTAATAGGGACAGCGGTGCCCCCCTGTGATGGGATAAGAGGGCGTCTCACACACACAGGGGATTCCTATAAGGTAATAGGGACAGCGGTGCCCCCTGTGATGGGATAAGAGGGCGTCTCACACACAGAGGGGATTCCTATCTTATACTATATTAGTGAAAGCACTGTATGCCTGCCTGCATGCTGGATGTCCGGTGTCCCTAGGGGAAATCTCATTGGTCCCTTGGGCCGCCCCCGCACACCTCTCATTGGCCTGAGGCGGAGTGACGGCCCAAAGGACACACAGGGACACAAACACACACACAGGGACACAAACACACACACAGGGACACACACAGGGACACACACAGGGACACACACACAGACACACACACAGACACACAGACACACAGACACACAGACACAGACACACACACACAGACACACACACACACACACGGACACGGACACGGACACACACACAGGGACACACACACACACGGACACACACACGGACACACACACACACACACAGTAGGGGGGGGGTGTACATTAGCAGCATTGTATAACCCGGGGGGGGGGGCTCACATACCCGCCTCCGCCTCCGCCTCTTCCTCTCCGAAATCAGCCTCCACACCCGCGCGCACCTCCTCCTCTCCCCGTGTCTCCCGCGCTTTCAAACCCCCCCCCCCCCCCCCCCCGGCGCCGCTACAGTGAGCGGAGGAGCGAGTGCCCGGGACACAGCGGGGGAGCGGCCACAACATGCTGCCTCCCGCCTCAGTTCCACGTGGGAGCAGCCGGACGGGTGAGTGAGCGGCCTTCACCTCCCCTCACCCCCCTTCACCTCCTCCTCACCTCCCCTCACCCACCCCTCACCCCCCTTCAAATCACCTCCCTCCACCCCCCCCCCCCCCCCCGGCGCCGCTTCAGTCAGCGGAGGAGCGAGCGCCCGGGACACAGCGGGGGAGCGGCCTTCACCCACCCCTCACCCCCCCTCCACCCCCCCCCCCCCCGGCGCCGCTTCAGTCAGCGGAGGAGCGAGCGCCCGGGACACAGCGGGGGAGCGGCCACAACAAGCTGCCTCCCGCCTCAGTTCCACGTGGGAGCGGCCGGACGGGTGAGGGAGCTGCCGGACGGGTGAGTGAGCGGCCGGACGGGTGAGGGAGCGGCCTTCACCTCCCCTCACCCCCCTTCACCTCACCTCCCCTCACCCACCCCTCACCTCCCCTCACTCCACTTCCCTTCCCTTCCACCTCCCTCCACCCCCCCTTCACCTCCCCTCCACCCCCCCTTCACCTCCACCCCCCTTCACCCCCCCCACCTCCCCTTCACCCCCCACCTCCCCTTCACCCCCCCACCTCCCCTTCACCCCCCACCTCCCCTTCACCCCCCACCTCCCCTTCACCCCCCCCCACCCCCCCTTCACCTCCCCTCCACCCCCCCTTCACCTCCCCTCCACCCCCCCCCTTCACCTCCCCTCCACCCCCCCTTCACCTCCCCTCCACTCCCCCCCCTCACCTCCCCTCCACCCCCCCTTCACCTCCCCTTCACCCCCCCCTTCACCTCCCCTTCACCTCCCCTCCACCCCCCCCTTCACCTCCCCTCCACCCCCCCCTTCACCTCCCCTCCACCCCCCCCTTCACCTCCCCTCCACCCCCCCCCTTCACCTCCCCTCCACCCCCCCCCCCCCTTCACCTCCCCTCCACCCCCACCCTTCACCTCCCCTTCACCCCCCCTTCACCTTCCCTTCACTCCCCCCTTACAACCTCCCACCACCTCCTCACCACCTCCACCCCCCTTCCCACCTCCCCCACCCCCCTTCCCAACTCCCCACCACCTCCCCCCATTCCCCCCCCCCCTTCCCACCACCTCCCCCCCACCTCCCCTTCCCCCCCACCCCCTCCTTCCCACCACCTCCCCCCCCCCCCCTTCCCCCCCCCCCCCCCTTCCCTGAGGCGGAGTCACGGGCCAAAGGACACACAGGGACACAGACACACACACACACACGTAGACACACACACACACACGTAGACACACACACACACACACAGACGTAGACACACACACACGTATACACACACACACACACGTATACACACACACACGTATACACAAACACACACACGTAGACACAAACACACACACGTAGACACACACACATAGACACACACGTAGACACACACGTACACACACACACACACACACGTACACACACGCACGTAGACACACACACACGTACACGTAGACACACACACATGTACACGTAGACACACACACACATGTACACGTAGACACGTACACACACACACACACACACACACACATGTACACGTACACACACACACACACATGTACACGTAGACACGTACACACACACACATGTACACGTATACTCACACACATGTACACGTACACACACACATGGAGACATACACACACACACATGGAGACATACACACACACACATGGAGACATACACACACACACACATGTACACATACACACACACGTATACACTCACACACGTATACACACACGTATACATACACATAATGTATACACACACACACACACACATGTATACACACACATGTATACACACACACACGTGTATACACACACACACGTGTATACACACACACACAGTGTATACACACACACGTGTATACACACACACATGTGTATATACACATGTGTACACACACACATGTGTACACACACACACATGTGTACACACACACATGTGTATACACACATGTATATACACACACATGTATATACACACACACATGTATACACACACACACATGTATACACACACACACACACTTATACACACACACACATACAATGTATACACACAAACATGTATACACACACACAAACATGTATACACGTGTATACACACACATGTGTATACACACACACGTATACACACACACAATATATACATACACACAATGTATACACACACATGTGTATACACACACGTGTATACACACACACACATGTGTATACACACACGTGTATACACACACACACGTGTATACACACACACACGTGTATACACACACACACGTGTATACACACACACGTGTATACACACACACGTGTATACACACACACGTACACATACACACACACACACACACATGTATACACACACACACATACAATGTATACACACAAACATGTATACACACACACACCCCAGCACCACCACATCAGCACACCGGTATGCCCCCCCAGCACACTGGCATTCTCGCCTCCCCACCATTCCCAGCCCCCATCAACACCATCAGCACCCACACATCGCCACCTTTGCACCTCCCCCATCGGCACACCCACATCCGCACCCCCACATCAGCACCAAACCCTCCCAAATCAGCACACCAATACAATCACCATCAGTACAGCCACAGCAGCACTACCACCGCACATGGGCCGCGTGGACCACTCCCCACCCAAATGCCACACCCACACCACAAACATCCCGGGCAACGCCGGGGCTCTCAGCTAGTAAGGTAATAGGGACAGCGGCGCCCCCCTGTGATGGGATAATAGGGACAGCGGTGCCCCCTGTGATGGGATAAGAGGGCGTCTCACACACACAGGGGATTCCTATAAGGTAATAGGGACAGCGGCGCCCCCCTGTGATGGGATAAGAGGGCGTCTCACACACGGGATTCCTATAAGGTAATAGGGACAGCGGTGCCTCCCTGTGATGGGATAAGAGGGCGTCTCACACACGGGATTCCTATAAGGTAATAGGGACAGCGGTGCCCCCCTGTGATGGGATAAGAGGGCGTCTCACACACAGGATTCCTATAAGGTAATAGGGACAGCGGTGCCCCCCTGTGATGGGATAAGAGGGCGTCTCACACACAGGATTCCTATAAGGTAATAGGGTCAGCGGTGCCTCCCTGTGATGGGATAAGATGGCGTCTCACACACACAGGATTCCTATAAGGTAATAGGGACAGCGGTGCCTCCCTGTGATGGGATAAGAGGGCGTCTCACACAGGGGATTCCTATAAGGTAATAGGGACAGCGGTGCCTCCCTGTGATGGGATAAGAGGGCGTCTCACACACAGGATTCCTATAAGGTAATAGGGACAGCGGTGCCCCCGTGATGGGATAAGAGGGCGTCTCACACACAGGGGATTCCTATAAGGTAATAGGGACAGCGGTGCCTCCCTGTGATGGGATAAGAGGGCGTCTCACACACAGGATTCCTATAAGGTAATAGGGACAGCGGTGCCTCCCTGTGATGGGATAAGAGGGCGTCTCACACACAGGGGATTCCTATAAGGTAATAGGGACAGCGGCGCCCCCCTGTGATGGGATAAGAGGGCGTCTCACACACAGGATTCCTATAAGGTAATAGGGACAGCGGTGCCTCCCTGTGATGGGATAAGAGGGCGTCTCACACACAGTATTCCTATAAGGTAATAGGGACAGCGGCGCCTCCCTGTGATGGGATAAGAGGGCGTCTCACACACGGGATCCCTATAAGGTAATAGGGACAGCGGTGCCCCCCTGTGATGGGATAAGAGGGCGTCTCACACACAGTATTCCTATAAGGTAATAGGGACAGCGGCGCCTCCCTGTGATGGGATAAGAGGGAGTCTCACACACGGGATCCCTATAAGGTAATAGGGACAGCGGTGCCCCCCTGTGATGGGATAAGAGGGCGTCTCACACACAGTATTCCTATAAGGTAATAGGGACAGCGGCGCCTCCCTGTGATGGGATAAGAGGGAGTCTCACACACGGGATTCCTATAAGGTAATAGGGACAGCGGTGCCTCCCTGTGATGGGATAAGAGGGCGTCTCACACATGGGATTCCTATTAGATAATAGGGACAGCGGTGCCTCCCTGTGATGGGATAATAGGGACAGCGGTGCCCCCCTGTGATGGGATAAGAGCGCGTCTCACACACACAGGGGATTCCTATAAGGTAATAGGGACAGCTGTGCCTCCCTGTGATGGGATAAGAGGGTGTCTCACACACACAGGATTCCTATAAGGTAATAGGGACAGCGGTGCTCCCCTGTGATGGGATAAGAGGGCGTCTCACACACACAGGATTCCTATAAGGTAATAGGGACAGCGGTGCTCCCCTGTGATGGGATAAGAGGGTGTCTCACACACACAGGGTTCCTATAAGGTAATAGGGACAGCGGCGCCCCCCTGTGATGGGATAAGAGGGCGTCTCACACACAGGGGATTCCTATAAGATAATAGGGACAGTGGTGCCCCTCTGTGATGGGATAAGAGGGCATCTCACACACACAGGATTCCTATAAGGTAATAGGGACAGCGGCGCCCCCCTGTGATGGGATAAGAGGGCGTCTCACACACAGGATTCCTATAAGATAATAGGGACAGCGGCGCCCCCCTGTGATGGGATAAGAGGGCGTCTCACACACAGGGTTCCTATAAGGTAATAGGGACAGCGGTGCCTCCCTGTGATGGGATAAGAGGGCGTCTCACACACAGGATTCCTATAAGGTAATAGGGACAGCGGTGCCTCCCTTTGATGGGATAAGAGGGCGTCTCACACACAGGGTTCCTATAAGGTAATAGGGACAGCGGTGCCTCCCTGTGATGGGATAAGAGGGCGTCTCACACACAGGATTCCTATAAGATAATAGGGACAGCGGTGCCTCCCTGTGATGGGATAAGAGGGCGTGTCACACACAGGGGATTCCTATAAGGTAATAGGGACAGCGGTGCCCCCCTGTGATGGGATAATAGGGACAGCGGTGCCCCCTGTGATGGGATAAGAGGGCATCTCACACACAGGATTCCTATAAGATAATAGGGACAGCGGTGCCCCCCTGTGATGGGATAAGAGGGCGTCTCACACACAGGGGATTCCTATAAGGTAATAGGGACAGCGGTGCCCCCCTGTGATGGGATAATAGGGACAGCGGTGCCCCCTGTGATGGGATAAGAGGGCGTCTCACACACAGGATTCCTATAAGATAATAGGGACAGCGGTGCCTCCCTGTGATGGGATAAGAGGGCGTGTCACACACAGGATCCCTATAAGGTAATAGGGACAGCGGTGCCTCCCTGTGATGGGATAAGAGGGCGTCTCACACACAGGATTCCTATAAGGTAATAGGGACAGCGGCGCCCCCCTGTGATGGGATAAGAGGGCGTCTCACACACAGGATTCCTATAAGGTAATAGGGTCAGCGGTGCCTCCCTGTGATGGGATAAGAGGGCGTCTCACACACAGGATTCCTATAAGATAATAGGGACAGCGGTGCCTCCCTGTGATGGGATAAGAGGGCGTCTCACACACAGGATTCCTATAAGGTAATAGGGACAGCGGTGCCCCCCTGTGATGGGATAAGAGGGCGTCTCACACACAGGGGATTCCTATAAGGTAATAGGGACAGCGGTGCCTCCCTGTGATGGGATAAGAGGGCGTCTCACACACAGGGGATTCCTATAAGGTAATAGGGTCAGCGGTGCCCCCCTGTGATGGGATAAGAGGGCGTCTCACACACGGGATTCCTATAAGATAATAGGGACAGCGGCGCCCCCCTGTGATGGGATAAGAGGGCGTCTCACACACACGGGATTCCTATAAGGTAATAGGGTCAGCGGTGCCCCCCTGTGATGGGATAAGAGGGCGTCTCACACACAGGATTCCTATAAGGTAATAGGGACAGCGATGCCCCCCTGTGATGGGATAAGAGGGCGTCTCACACAGGGGATTCCTATAAGGTAATAGGGACAGCGGTGCCCCCCTGTGATGGGATAAGAGGGCGTCTCACACACACAGGGGATTCCTATAAGATAATAGGGACAGCGGTGCCCCCCTGTGATGGGATAAGAGGGTGTCTCACACACAGGATTCCTATAAGATAATAGGGACAGCGGTGCCCCCCTGTGATGGGATAAGAGGGCGTCTCACACACAGGATTCCTATAAGGTAATAGGGACAGCGGTGCCCCCCTGTGATGGGATAAGAGGGCGTCTCACACACACAGGATTCCTATAAGGTAATAGGGACAGCGGTGCCTCCCTGTGATGGGATAAGAGGGCGTCTCACACACACAGGGGATTCCTATAAGGTAATAGGGACAGCGGTGCCTCCCTGTGATGGGATAAGAGGACGTCTCACACACACAGGGGATTCCTATAAGGTAATGGGGTCAGCGGCGCCCCCCTGTGATGGGATAAGAGGGCGTCTCACACACACAGGGGATTCCGATAAGGTAATAGGGACAGCGGTGCCCCCCTGTGATGGGATAAGAGGGCGTCTCACACACAGGATTCCTATAAGGTAATAGGGACAGCGGTGCCTCCCTGTGATGGGATAAGAGGGTGTCTCACACACAGGATTCCTATAAGATAATAGGGACAGCGGTGCCCCCCTGTGATGGGATAAGAGGGTGTCTCACACACAGGATTCCTATAAGATAATAGGGACAGCGGTGCCCCCCTGTGATGGGATAAGAGGGCGTCTCACACACAGGATTCCTATAAGGTAATAGGGACAGCGGTGCCCCCCTGTGATGGGATAAGAGGGCGTCTCACACACACAGGATTCCTATAAGGTAATAGGGACAGCGGTGCCTCCCTGTGATGGGATAAGAGGGCGTCTCACACAAACAGGGGATTCCTATAAGGTAATAGGGACAGCGGTGCCTCCCTGTGATGGGATAAGAGGGCGTCTCACACACACAGGATTCCTATAAGGTAATAGGGACAGCGGTGCCTCCCTGTGATGGGATAAGAGGGCGTCACACACACACAGGATTCCTATAAGGTAATATGGACAGCGGTGCCTCCCTGTGATGGGATAAGAGGGCGTCTCACACACACAGGATTCCTATAAGGTAATAGGGACAGCGGTGCCTCCCTGTGATGGGATAAGAGGGCGTCTCACACACGGGATTCCTATAAGGTAATAGGGACAGCGGCGCCTCCCTGTGATGGGATAAGAGGGCGTCACACACAGGGGATTCCTATAAGATAATAGGGACAGCGGCGCCTCCCTGTGATGGGATAAGATGGCGTCTCACACACACAGGATTCCTATAAGATAATAGGGACAGCGGTGCCTCCCTGTGATGGGATAAGAGGGCGTCTCACACACAGGATTCCTATAAGGTAATAGGGACAGCGGTGCCCCCTGTGATGGGATAAGAGGGCGTCTCACACACAGGATTCCTATAAGGTAATAGGGACAGCGGCGCCCCCCTGTGATGGGATAAGAGGGCGTCTCACACACAGGATTCCTATAAGGTAATAGGGACAGCGGTGCCCCCTGTGATGGGATAAGAGGGCGTCTCACACACAGGATTCCTATAAGGTAATAGGGACAGCGGTGCCTCCCTGTGATGGGATAAGAGGGCGTCTCACACACAGGGGATTCCTATAAGGTAATAGGGACAGCGGTGCCTCCCTGTGATGGGATAAGAGGGCGTCTCACACACACAGGATTCCTATAAGGTAATAGGGACAGCGGTGCCTCCCTGTGATGGGATAAGAGGGCGTCTCACACACACAGGATTCCTATAAGATAATAGGGACAGCGGTGCCCCCCTGTGATGGGATAAGAGGGCGTCTCACACACAGGATTCCTATAAGGTAATAGGGACAGCGGTGCCCCCCTGTGATGGGATAAGAGGGTGTCTCACACACAGGATTCCTATAAGGTAATGGGGTCAGCGGTGCCCCCCTGTGATGGGATAATAGGGACAGCGGTGCCCCCCTGTGATGGGATAAGAGGGCGTCTCACACACACAGGATTCCTATAAGGTAATAGGGACAGCGGTGCCCCCCTGTGATGGGATAAGAGGGTGTCTCACACATGGGATTCCTATAAGATAATAGGGACAGCGGTGCCCCCCTGTGATGGGATAATAGGGACAGCGGTGCCCCCCTGTGATGGGATAAGAGGGCGTCTCACACACAGGATTCCTATAAGGTAATAGGGACAGCGGTGCCCCCCTGTGATGGGATAAGAGGGCGTCTCACACAGGGGATTCCTATAAGGTAATAGGGACAGCGGCGCCCCCCTGTGATGGGATAAGAGGGCGTCTCACACACAGGGGATTCCTATAAGGTAATAGGGACAGCGGTGCCTCCCTGTGATGGGATAAGAGGGCGTCTCACACACGGGATCCCTATAAGGTAATAGGGACAGCGGTGCCTCCCTGTGATGGGATAAGAGGGCGTCTCACACACACGGGATCCCTATAAGATAATAGGGACAGCGGCGCCCCCCTGTGATGGGATAAGAGGGCGTCTCACACACAGGGGATTCCTATAAGGTAATAGGGACAGCGGTGCCTCCCTGTGATGGGATAAGAGGGCGTCTCACACACGGGATCCCTATAAGGTAATAGGGACAGCGGTGCCTCCCTGTGATGGGATAAGAGGGCGTCTCACACACATGGGATCCCTATAAGATAATAGGGACAGCGGCGCCTCCCTGTGATGGGATAAGAGGGCGTCTCACACACGGGATTCCTATAAGGTAATAGGGACAGCGGTGCCTCCCTGTGATGGGATAAGAGGGCGTCTCACACACGGGATTCCTATAAGGTAATAGGGACAGCGGTGCCTCCCTGTGATGGGATAAGAGGGCGTCTCACACACGGGATTCCTATAAGGTAATAGGGACAGCGGTGCCCCCCTGTGATGGGATAAGAGGGCGTCTCACACACAGGATTCCTATAAGGTAATAGGGACAGCGGCGCCCCCCTGTGATGGGATAAGAGGGCGTCTCACACACGGGATTCCTATAAGGTAATAGGGACAGCGGTGCCTCCCTGTGATGGGATAAGAGGGCGTCTCACACACGGGATTCCTATAAGGTAATAGGGACAGCGGTGCCCCCCTGTGATGGGATAAGAGGGCGTCTCACACACAGGATTCCTATAAGGTAATAGGGACAGCGGTGCCCCCCTGTGATGGGATAAGAGGACGTCTCACACACACAGGGGATTCCTATAAGGTAATGGGGTCAGCGGCGCCCCCCTGTGATGGGATAAGAGGGCGTCTCACACACACAGGGGATTCCTATAAGGTAATAGGGACAGCGGTGCCCCCCTGTGATGGGATAAGAGGGCGTCTCACACACAGGATTCCTATAAGGTAATAGGGACAGCGGTGCCTCCCTGTGATGGGATAAGAGGGTGTCTCACACACAGGATTCCTATAAGATAATAGGGACAGCGGTGCCCCCCTGTGATGGGATAAGAGGGCGTCTCACACAGGGGATTCCTATAAGGTAATAGGGACAGCGGCGCCCCCCTGTGATGGGATAAGAGGGCGTCTCACACACAGGATTCCTATAAGATAATAGGGACAGCGGTGCCCCCCTGTGATGGGATAAGAGGGCGTCTCACACACAGGATTCCTATAAGGTAATAGGGACAGCGGTGCCCCCCTGTGATGGGATAAGAGGGCGTCTCACACACACAGGATTCCTATAAGGTAATAGGGACAGCGGTGCCTCCCTGTGATGGGATAAGAGGGCGTCTCACACACACAGGGGATTCCTATAAGGTAATAGGGACAGCGGTGCCTCCCTGTGATGGGATAAGAGGGCGTCTCACACACACAGGATTCCTATAAGGTAATAGGGACAGCGGTGCCTCCCTGTGATGGGATAAGAGGGCGTCTCACACACACAGGATTCCTATAAGGTAATATGGACAGCGGTGCCTCCCTGTGATGGGATAAGAGGGCGTCTCACACACACAGGATTCCTATAAGGTAATAGGGACAGCGGTGCCTCCCTGTGATGGGATAAGAGGGCGTCTCACACACGGGATTCCTATAAGGTAATAGGGACAGCGGCGCCTCCCTGTGATGGGATAAGAGGGCGTCACACACAGGGGATTCCTATAAGATAATAGGGACAGCGGTGCCTCCCTGTGATGGGATAAGATGGCGTCTCACACACACAGGATTCCTATAAGATAATAGGGACAGCGGTGCCTCCCTGTGATGGGATAAGAGGGCGTCTCACACACAGGATTCCTATAAGGTAATAGGGACAGCGGTGCCCCCTGTGATGGGATAAGAGGGCGTCTCACACACAGGATTCCTATAAGGTAATAGGGACAGCGGCGCCCCCCTGTGATGGGATAAGAGGGCGTCTCACACACAGGATTCCTATAAGGTAATAGGGACAGCGGTGCCCCCTGTGATGGGATAAGAGGGCGTCTCACACACAGGATTCCTATAAGGTAATAGGGACAGCGGTGCCTCCCTGTGATGGGATAAGAGGGCGTCTCACACACAGGGGATTCCTATAAGGTAATAGGGACAGCGGTGCCTCCCTGTGATGGGATAAGAGGGCGTCTCACACACACAGGATTCCTATAAGGTAATAGGGACAGCGGTGCCTCCCTGTGATGGGATAAGAGGGCGTCTCACACACACAGGATTCCTATAAGATAATAGGGACAGCGGTGCCCCCCTGTGATGGGATAAGAGGGCGTCTCACACACAGGATTCCTATAAGGTAATAGGGACAGCGGTGCCCCCCTGTGATGGGATAAGAGGGTGTCTCACACACAGGATTCCTATAAGGTAATGGGGTCAGCGGTGCCCCCCTGTGATGGGATAATAGGGACAGCGGTGCCCCCCTGTGATGGGATAAGAGGGCGTCTCACACACACAGGATTCCTATAAGGTAATAGGGACAGCGGTGCCCCCCTGTGATGGGATAAGAGGGTGTCTCACACATGGGATTCCTATAAGATAATAGGGACAGCGGTGCCCCCCTGTGATGGGATAATAGGGACAGCGGTGCCCCCCTGTGATGGGATAAGAGGGCGTCTCACACACAGGATTCCTATAAGGTAATAGGGACAGCGGTGCCTCCCTGTGATGGGATAAGAGGGCGTCTCACACACACAGGATTCCTATAAGGTAATAGGGACAGCGGCGCCCCCCTGTGATGGGATAAGAGGGCGTCTCACACACAGGATTCCTATAAGGTAATAGGGACAGCGGTGCCTCCCTGTGATGGGATAAGAGGGTGTCTCACACACGGGATTCCTATAAGGTAATAGGGACAGCGGTGCCTCCCTGTGATGGGATAAGAGGGCGTCTCACACACACACAGGATTCCTATAAGGTAATAGGGACAGCGGCGCCCCCCTGTGATGGGATAAGAGGGCGTCTCACACACACACAGGATTCCTATAAGGTAATAGGGACAGCGGTGCCTCCCTGTGATGGGATAAGAGGGCGTCTCACACACACACAGGATTCCTATAAGGTAATAGGGACAGCGGCGCCCCCCTGTGATGGGATAAGAGGGCGTCTCACACACACGGGATTCCTATAAGGTAATAGGGACAGCGGTGCCCCCCTGTGATGGGATAAGAGGGCGTCTCACACACAGGATTCCTATAAGGTAATAGGGACAGCGGTGCCTCCCTGTGATGGGATAAGAGGGCATCTCACACACAGGGGATTCCTATAAGATAATAGGGACAGCGGTGCCCCCCTGTGATGGGATAAGAGGGCGTCTCACACACGGGATTCCTATAAGGTAATAGGGACAGCGGTGCCTCCCTGTGATGGGATAAGAGGGCGTCTCACACACACGGGATTCCTATAAGGTAATAGGGACAGCGGTGCCCCCCTGTGATGGGATAAGAGGCGTCTCACACACAGGGGATTCCTATAAGGTAATAGGGACAGCGGTGCCCCCCTGTGATGGGATAAGAGGCGTCTCACACACAGGGGATTCCTATAAGGTAATAGGGACAGCGGCGCCCCCCTGTGATGGGATAAGAGGGCGTATCACACACAGGATTCCTATAAGGTAATAGGGACAGCGGTGCCTCCCTGTGATGGGATAAGAGGGTGTCACACACAGAGGGGATTCCTATAAGGTAATAGGGACAGCGGTGCCCCCCTGTGATGGGATAAGAGGGCGTCTCACACACACAGGGGATTCCTATAAGGTAATAGGGACAGCGGTGCCCCCCTGTGATGGGATAAGAGGGCGTCTCACACACACAGGGGATTCCTATAAGGTAATAGGGACAGCGGTGCCTCCCTGTGATGGGATAAGAGGGCGTCTCACACACACAGGGGATTCCTATAAGGTAATAGGGACAGCGGTGCCCCCCTGTGATGGGATAAGAGGGCGTCTCACACACAGGATTCCTATAAGGTAATAGGGACAGCGGCGCCCCCTGTGATGGGATAAGAGGGCGTCTCACACACAGGGGATTCCTATAAGGTAATAGGGACAGCGGTGCCTCCCTGTGATGGGATAAGAGGGCGTCTCACACACAGGGGATTCCTATAAGGTAATAGGGACAGCGGTGCCCCCTGTGATGGGATAAGAGGGCGTCTCACACACAGAGGGGATTCCTATAAGGTAATAGGGACAGCGGCGCCCCCCTGTGATGGGATAATAGGGACAGCGGTGCCCCCTGTGATGGGATAAGAGGGCGTCTCACACACACAGGGGATTCCTATAAGGTAATAGGGACAGCGGTGCCCCCCTGTGATGGGATAAGAGGGCGTCTCACACACAGGATTCCTATAAGGTAATAGGGACAGCGGTGCCCCCCTGTGATGGGATAAGAGGGCGTCTCACACACAGGGGATTCCTATAAGGTAATAGGGACAGCGGTGCCTCCCTGTGATGGGATAAGAGGGCGTCTCACACACAGGATTCCTATAAGGTAATAGGGACAGCGGTGCCTCCCTGTGATGGGATAAGAGGGCGTCTCACACACAGGGGATTCCTATAAGGTAATAGGGACAGCGGCGCCCCCCTGTGATGGGATAAGAGGGCGTCTCACACACAGGATTCCTATAAGGTAATAGGGACAGCGGTGCCTCCCTGTGATGGGATAAGAGGGCGTCTCACACACAGTATTCCTATAAGGTAATAGGGACAGCGGCGCCTCCCTGTGATGGGATAAGAGGGCGTCTCACACACGGGATCCCTATAAGGTAATAGGGACAGCGGTGCCCCCCTGTGATGGGATAAGAGGGCGTCTCACACACAGTATTCCTATAAGGTAATAGGGACAGCGGCGCCTCCCTGTGATGGGATAAGAGGGAGTCTCACACACGGGATCCCTATAAGGTAATAGGGACAGCGGTGCCCCCCTGTGATGGGATAAGAGGGCGTCTCACACACAGTATTCCTATAAGGTAATAGGGACAGCGGTGCCTCCCTGTGATGGGATAAGAGGGAGTCTCACACACGGGATTCCTATAAGGTAATAGGGACAGCGGTGCCTCCCTGTGATGGGATAAGAGGGCGTCTCACACACAGGGGATTCCTATAAGGTAATAGGGACAGCGGTGCCTCCCTGTGATGGGATAAGAGGGCGTCTCACACATGGGATTCCTATTAGATAATAGGGACAGCGGTGCCTCCCTGTGATGGGATAATAGGGACAGCGGTGCCCCCCTGTGATGGGATAAGAGCGCGTCTCACACACACAGGGGATTCCTATAAGGTAATAGGGACAGCTGTGCCTCCCTGTGATGGGATAAGAGGGTGTCTCACACACACAGGATTCCTATAAGGTAATAGGGACAGCGGTGCTCCCCTGTGATGGGATAAGAGGGCGTCTCACACACACAGGATTCCTATAAGGTAATAGGGACAGCGGTGCTCCCCTGTGATGGGATAAGAGGGTGTCTCACACACACAGGGTTCCTATAAGGTAATAGGGACAGCGGCGCCCCCCTGTGATGGGATAAGAGGGCGTCTCACACACAGGGGATTCCTATAAGATAATAGGGACAGTGGTGCCCCTCTGTGATGGGATAAGAGGGCATCTCACACACACAGGATTCCTATAAGGTAATAGGGACAGCGGTGCCTCCCTGTGATGGGATAAGAGGGCGTCTCACACACAGGATTCCTATAAGATAATAGGGACAGCGGCGCCCCCCTGTGATGGGATAAGAGGGCGTCTCACACACAGGGTTCCTATAAGGTAATAGGGACAGCGGTGCCTCCCTGTGATGGGATAAGAGGGCGTCTCACACACAGGATTCCTATAAGGTAATAGGGACAGCGGTGCCTCCCTTTGATGGGATAAGAGGGCGTCTCACACACAGGGTTCCTATAAGGTAATAGGGACAGCGGTGCCTCCCTGTGATGGGATAAGAGGGCGTCTCACACACAGGATTCCTATAAGATAATAGGGACAGCGGTGCCTCCCTGTGATGGGATAAGAGGGCGTGTCACACACAGGGGATTCCTATAAGGTAATAGGGACAGCGGTGCCCCCCTGTGATGGGATAATAGGGACAGCGGTGCCCCCTGTGATGGGATAAGAGGGCATCTCACACACAGGATTCCTATAAGATAATAGGGACAGCGGTGCCCCCCTGTGATGGGATAAGAGGGCGTCTCACACACAGGGGATTCCTATAAGGTAATAGGGACAGCGGTGCCCCCCTGTGATGGGATAATAGGGACAGCGGTGCCCCCTGTGATGGGATAAGAGGGCGTCTCACACACAGGATTCCTATAAGATAATAGGGACAGCGGTGCCTCCCTGTGATGGGATAAGAGGGCGTGTCACACACAGGATCCCTATAAGGTAATAGGGACAGCGGTGCCCCCCTGTGATGGGATAAGAGGGCGTCTCACACACAGGATTCCTATAAGGTAATAGGGACAGCGGCGCCCCCCTGTGATGGGATAAGAGGGCGTCTCACACACAGGATTCCTATAAGGTAATAGGGTCAGCGGTGCCTCCCTGTGATGGGATAAGAGGGCGTCTCACACACAGGATTCCTATAAGATAATAGGGACAGCGGTGCCTCCCTGTGATGGGATAAGAGGGCGTCTCACACACAGGATTCCTATAAGGTAATAGGGACAGCGGTGCCCCCCTGTGATGGGATAAGAGGGCGTCTCACACACAGGGGATTCCTATAAGGTAATAGGGACAGCGGTGCCTCCCTGTGATGGGATAAGAGGGCGTCTCACACACAGGGGATTCCTATAAGGTAATAGGGTCAGCGGTGCCCCCCTGTGATGGGATAAGAGGGCGTCTCACACACGGGATTCCTATAAGATAATAGGGACAGCGGCGCCCCCCTGTGATGGGATAAGAGGGCGTCTCACACACACGGGATTCCTATAAGGTAATAGGGTCAGCGGTGCCTCCCTGTGATGGGATAAGAGGGCGTCTCACACACACAGGGGATTCCTATAAGATAATAGGGACAGCGGTGCCCCCCTGTGATGGGATAAGAGGGCGTCTCACACACAGGATTCCTATAAGGTAATAGGGACAGCGATGCCCCCCTGTGATGGGATAAGAGGGCGTCTCACACAGGGGATTCCTATAAGGTAATAGGGACAGCGGTGCCCCCCTGTGATGGGATAAGAGGGCGTCTCACACACACAGGGGATTCCTATAAGATAATAGGGACAGCGGTGCCCCCCTGTGATGGGATAAGAGGGTGTCTCACACACAGGATTCCTATAAGATAATAGGGACAGCGGTGCCCCCCTGTGATGGGATAAGAGGGCGTCTCACACACAGGATTCCTATAAGGTAATAGGGACAGCGGTGCCCCCCTGTGATGGGATAAGAGGGCGTCTCACACACACAGGATTCCTATAAGGTAATAGGGACAGCGGTGCCTCCCTGTGATGGGATAAGAGGGCGTCTCACACACACAGGGGATTCCTATAAGGTAATAGGGACAGCGGTGCCTCCCTGTGATGGGATAAGAGGACGTCTCACACACACAGGGGATTCCTATAAGGTAATGGGGTCAGCGGCGCCCCCCTGTGATGGGATAAGAGGGCGTCTCACACACACAGGGGATTCCTATAAGGTAATAGGGACAGCGGTGCCCCCCTGTGATGGGATAAGAGGGCGTCTCACACACAGGATTCCTATAAGGTAATAGGGACAGCGGTGCCTCCCTGTGATGGGATAAGAGGGTGTCTCACACACAGGATTCCTATAAGATAATAGGGACAGCGGTGCCCCCCTGTGATGGGATAAGAGGGTGTCTCACACACAGGATTCCTATAAGATAATAGGGACAGCGGTGCCCCCCTGTGATGGGATAAGAGGGCGTCTCACACACAGGATTCCTATAAGGTAATAGGGACAGCGGTGCCCCCCTGTGATGGGATAAGAGGGCGTCTCACACACACAGGATTCCTATAAGGTAATAGGGACAGCGGTGCCTCCCTGTGATGGGATAAGAGGGCGTCTCACACACACAGGGGATTCCTATAAGGTAATAGGGACAGCGGTGCCTCCCTGTGATGGGATAAGAGGGCGTCTCACACACACAGGATTCCTATAAGGTAATAGGGACAGCGGTGCCTCCCTGTGATGGGATAAGAGGGCGTCTCACACACACAGGATTCCTATAAGGTAATATGGACAGCGGTGCCTCCCTGTGATGGGATAAGAGGGCGTCTCACACACACAGGATTCCTATAAGGTAATAGGGACAGCGGTGCCTCCCTGTAATGGGATAAGAGGGCGTCTCACACACGGGATTCCTATAAGGTAATAGGGACAGCGGCGCCTCCCTGTGATGGGATAAGAGGGCGTCACACACAGGGGATTCCTATAAGATAATAGGGACAGCGGTGCCTCCCTGTGATGGGATAAGATGGCGTCTCACACACACAGGATTCCTATAAGATAATAGGGACAGCGGTGCCTCCCTGTGATGGGATAAGAGGGCGTCTCACACACAGGATTCCTATAAGGTAATAGGGACAGCGGTGCCCCCTGTGATGGGATAAGAGGGCGTCTCACACACAGGATTCCTATAAGGTAATAGGGACAGCGGCGCCCCCCTGTGATGGGATAAGAGGGCGTCTCACACACAGGATTCCTATAAGGTAATAGGGACAGCGGTGCCTCCCTGTGATGGGATAAGAGGGCGTCTCACACACAGGATTCCTATAAGGTAATAGGGACAGCGGTGCCTCCCTGTGATGGGATAAGAGGGCGTCTCACACACAGGGGATTCCTATAAGGTAATAGGGACAGCGGTGCCTCCCTGTGATGGGATAAGAGGGCGTCTCACACAGGGGATTCCTATAAGGTAATAGGGACAGCGGTGCCTCCCTGTGATGGGATAAGAGGGCGTCTCACACACAGGATTCCTATAAGGTAATAGGGACAGCGGTGCCTCCCTGTGATGGGATAAGAGGGCGTCTCACACACAGGGGATTCCTATAAGGTAATAGGGACAGCGGTGCCTCCCTGTGATGGGATAAGAGGGCGTCTCACACACACAGGATTCCTATAAGGTAATAGGGACAGCAGTGCCTCCCTGTGATGGGATAAGAGGGCGTCTCACACACACAGGATTCCTATAAGATAATAGGGACAGCGGTGCCCCCCTGTGATGGGATAAGAGGGCGTCTCACACACAGGATTCCTATAAGGTAATAGGGACAGCGGTGCCCCCCTGTGATGGGATAAGAGGGTGTCTCACACACAGGATTCCTATAAGGTAATGGGGTCAGCGGTGCCCCCCTGTGATGGGATAATAGGGACAGCGGTGCCCCCCTGTGATGGGATAAGAGGGCGTCTCACACACACAGGATTCCTATAAGGTAATAGGGACAGCGGTGCCCCCCTGTGATGGGATAAGAGGGTGTCTCACACATGGGATTCCTATAAGATAATAGGGACAGCGGTGCCCCCCTGTGATGGGATAATAGGGACAGCGGTGCCCCCCTGTAATGGGATAAGAGGGCGTCTCACACACAGGATTCCTATAAGGTAATAGGGACAGCGGTGCCCCCCTGTGATGGGATAAGAGGGCGTCTCACACAGGGGATTCCTATAAGGTAATAGGGACAGCGGCCCCCCTGTGATGGGATAAGAGGGCGTCTCACACACAGGGGATTCCTATAAGGTAATAGGGACAGCGGTGCCTCCCTGTGATGGGATAAGAGGGCGTCTCACACACGGGATCCCTATAAGGTAATAGGGACAGCGGTGCCTCCCTGTGATGGGATAAGAGGGCGTCTCACACACACGGGATCCCTATAAGATAATAGGGACAGCGGCGCCCCCCTGTGATGGGATAAGAGGGCGTCTCACACACAGGGGATTCCTATAAGGTAATAGGGACAGCGGTGCCTCCCTGTGATGGGATAAGAGGGCGTCTCACACACGGGATCCCTATAAGGTAATAGGGACAGCGGTGCCTCCCTGTGATGGGATAAGAGGGCGTCTCACACACACGGGATCCCTATAAGATAATAGGGACAGCGGCGCCTCCCTGTGATGGGATAAGAGGGCGTCTCACACACGGGATTCCTATAAGGTAATAGGGACAGCGGTGTCTCCCTGTGATGGGATAAGAGGGCGTCTCACACACGGGATTCCTATAAGGTAATAGGGACAGCGGTGCCTCCCTGTGATGGGATAAGAGGGCGTCTCACACACGGGATTCCTATAAGGTAATAGGGACAGCGGTGCCCCCCTGTGATGGGATAAGAGGGCGTCTCACACACAGGATTCCTATAAGGTAATAGGGACAGCGGCGCCCCCCTGTGATGGGATAAGAGGGCGTCTCACACACGGGATTCCTATAAGGTAATAGGGACAGCGGTGCCTCCCTGTGATGGGATAAGAGGGCGTCTCACACACGGGATTCCTATAAGGTAATAGGGACAGCGGTGCCCCCCTGTGATGGGATAAGAGGGCGTCTCACACACAGGATTCCTATAAGGTAATAGGGACAGCGGTGCCCCCTGTGATGGGATAAGAGGACGTCTCACACACACAGGGGATTCCTATAAGGTAATGGGGTCAGCGGCGCCCCCCTGTGATGGGATAAGAGGGCGTCTCACACACACAGGGGATTCCTATAAGGTAATAGGGACAGCGGTGCCCCCCTGTGATGGGATAAGAGGGCGTCTCACACACAGGATTCCTATAAGGTAATAGGGACAGCGGTGCCTCCCTGTGATGGGATAAGAGGGTGTCTCACACACAGGATTCCTATAAGATAATAGGGACAGCGGTGCCCCCCTGTGATGGGATAAGAGGGTGTCTCACACACAGGATTCCTATAAGATAATAGGGACAGCGGTGCCCCCCTGTGATGGGATAAGAGGGCGTCTCACACACAGGATTCCTATAAGGTAATAGGGACAGCGGTGCCCCCCTGTGATGGGATAAGAGGGCGTCTCACACACACAGGATTCCTATAAGGTAATAGGGACAGCGGTGCCTCCCTGTGATGGGATAAGAGGGCGTCTCACACACACAGGGGATTCCTATAAGGTAATAGGGACAGCGGTGCCTCCCTGTGATGGGATAAGAGGGCGTCTCACACACAGGGGATTCCTATAAGATAATAGGGACAGCGGTGCCTCCCTGTGATGGGATAAGAGGGTGTCTCACACACAGGATTCCTATAAGATAATAGGGACAGCGGTGCCTCCCTGTGATGGGATAAGAGGGCGTCTCACACACACAGGATTCCTATAAGGTAATAGGGACAGCGGTGCCTCCCTGTGATGGGATAAGAGGGCGTCTCACACACACAGGATTCCTATAAGGTAATAGGGACAGCGGTGCCTCCCTGTGATGGGATAAGAGGGCGTCTCACACACGGGATTCCTATAAGGTAATAGGGACAGCGGTGCCCCCTGTGATGGGATAAGAGGGCGTCTCACACACACAGGATTCCTATAAGGTAATAGGGTCAGCGGTGCCTCCCTGTGATGGGATAAGAGGGCGTCTCACACACACAGGATTTTTATAAGGTAACTAGCTGAGAGCCCGGCGTTGCCCGGGATGTTTGTGGTGTGGGGGTGGCATTTGGGTGGGGAGTGGTCCACGCGGCCCATGTGCGGTGGTAGTGCTGCTGTGGCTGTACTGATGGTGATTGTATTGGTGTGCTGATTTGGGAGGGTTTGGTGCTGATGTGGGGGTGCGGATGTGGGTGTGCCGATGGGGGAGGTGCAAAGGTGGCGATGTGTGGGTGCTGATGGTGTTGATGGGGGCTGGGAATGGTGGGGAGGCGAGAATGCCAGTGTGCTGGGGGGGCATACCGGTGTGCTGATGTGGTGGTGCTGGGGTGTGTGTGTGTATACATGTTTGTGTGTATACATTGTATGTGTGTGTGTGTATACATGTGTGTGTGTGTGTGTGTATGTGTACGTGTGTGTGTATACACGTGTGTGTGTATACACGTGTGTGTGTATACACGTGTGTGTGTGTATACACGTGTGTGTGTGTATACACGTGTGTGTGTGTATACACGTGTGTGTATACACATGTGTGTGTGTGTATACACGTGTGTGTATACACATGTGTGTGTATACATTGTGTGTATGTATATATTGTGTGTGTGTATACGTGTGTGTGTATACACATGTGTGTGTATACACGTGTATACATGTTTGTGTGTGTGTATACATGTTTGTGTGTATACATTGTATGTGTGTGTGTGTATAAGTGTGTGTGTGTGTGTATACATGTGTGTGTGTGTATACATGTGTGTGTGTATATACATGTGTGTGTATATACATGTGTGTATACACATGTGTGTGTGTACACATGTGTGTGTGTGTACACATGTGTGTGTGTACACATGTGTATATACACATGTGTGTGTGTATACACGTGTGTGTGTATACACTGTGTGTGTGTGTATACACGTGTGTGTGTGTATACACGTGTGTGTGTGTATACATGTGTGTGTATACATGTGTGTGTGTGTGTGTGTATACATTATGTGTATGTATACGTGTGTGTATACGTGTGTGAGTGTATACGTGTGTGTGTATGTGTACATGTGTGTGTGTGTGTATGTCTCCATGTGTGTGTGTGTATGTCTCCATGTGTGTGTGTGTATGTCTCCATGTGTGTGTGTACGTGTACATGTGTGTGAGTATACGTGTACATGTGTGTGTGTGTACGTGTCTACGTGTACATGTGTGTGTGTGTGTGTACGTGTACATGTGTGTGTGTGTGTGTGTGTGTGTGTGTACGTGTCTACGTGTACATGTGTGTGTGTGTCTACGTGTACATGTGTGTGTGTCTACGTGTACGTGTGTGTGTGTCTACGTGCGTGTGTGTACGTGTGTGTGTGTGTGTGTGTACGTGTGTGTCTACGTGTGTGTCTATGTGTGTGTGTCTACGTGTGTGTGTTTGTGTCTACGTGTGTGTGTTTGTGTATACGTGTGTGTGTGTATACGTGTGTGTGTGTGTGTATACGTGTGTGTGTGTCTACGTCTGTGTGTGTGTGTGTGTGTCTACGTGTGTGTGTGTGTGTCTACGTGTGTGTGTGTGTGTCTGTGTCCCTGTGTGTCCTTTGGCCCGTGACTCCGCCTCAGGGAAGGGGGGGGGGGGGGGGGAAGGGGGGGGGGGGAGGTGGTGGGAAGGAGGGGGTGGGGGGGAAGGGGAGGTGGGGGGGAGGTGGTGGGAAGGGGGGGGGGGAATGGGGGGAGGTGGTGGGGAGTTGGGAAGGGGGGTGGGGGAGGTGGGAAGGGGGGTGGAGGTGGTGAGGAGGTGGTGGGAGGTTGTAAGGGGGGAGTGAAGGGAAGGTGAAGGGGGGGTGAAGGGGAGGTGAAGGGTGGGGGTGGAGGGGAGGTGAAGGGGGGGGGGGGTGGAGGGGAGGTGAAGGGGGGGGGGTGGAGGGGAGGTGAAGGGGGGGGTGGAGGGGAGGTGAAGGGGGGGGTGGAGGGGAGGTGAAGGGGGGGGTGGAGGGGAGGTGAAGGGGAGGTGAAGGGGGGGGTGAAGGGGAGGTGAAGGGGGGGTGGAGGGGAGGTGAGGGGGGGGAGTGGAGGGGAGGTGAAGGGGGGGGTGGAGGGGAGGTGAAGGGGGGGGGTGGAGGGGAGGTGAAGGGGGGGTGGAGGGGAGGTGAAGGGGGGGTGAGGGGTGGGTGAAGGCCGCTCCCCCGCTGTGTCCCGGGCGCTCGCTCCTCCGCTGACTGAAGCGGCGCCGGGGGGGGGGGGGGGGGGGGTGGAGGGGAGGTGATTTGAAGGGGGGTGAGGGGTGGGTGAGGGGAGGTGAGGAGGAGGTGAAGGGGGGTGAGGGGAGGTGAAGGCCGCTCACTCACCCGTCCGGCTGCTCCCACGTGGAACTGAGGCGGGAGGCAGCATGTTGTGGCCGCTCCCCCGCTGTGTCCCGGGCACTCGCTCCTCCGCTCACTGTAGCGGCGCCGGGGGGGGGGGGGGGGGGTTTGAAAGCGCGGGAGACACGGGGAGAGGAGGAGGTGCGCGCGGGTGTGGAGGCTGATTTCGGAGAGGAAGAGGCGGAGGCGGAGGCGGGTATGTGAGCCCCCCCCCCCGGGTTATACAATGCTGCTAATGTACACCCCCCCCCCTACTGTGTGTGTGTGTGTGTGTCCGTGTGTGTGTCCGTGTGTGTGTGTGTCCCTGTGTGTGTGTCCGTGTCCGTGTCCGTGTGTGTGTGTGTGTGTCTGTGTGTGTGTGTCTGTGTCTGTGTGTCTGTGTGTCTGTGTGTCTGTGTGTGTGTCTGTGTGTGTGTCCCTGTGTGTGTCCCTGTGTGTGTCCCTGTGTGTGTGTTTGTGTCCCTGTGTGTGTGTTTGTGTCCCTGTGTGTCCTTTGGGCCGTCACTCCGCCTCAGGCCAATGAGAGGTGTGCGGGGGCGGCCCAAGGGACCAATGAGATTTCCCCTAGGGACACCGGACATCCAGCAGGCAGGCAGGCAAACATACAGTGCTTTCACTAATATAGTATAAGACTAGCTGAGAGACCCGGCGTTGCCCGGGATGTAAATGCGTAATAGGTAGTATTATTTATAAATGGTGGAACAATAGGTGACTGTTTGTTGTAAAGGTTGGATAATAATATTGAAAAGAAAGATGGAAGAAAATGTAATACGATGTTGTATAAAAATGGTTTATTGTAACCACACCACAGTACAATGTATATTTTGGTGCCATAAGTGATGTAAAAATCTGAGTCGTGTGTCCTGCTAGGGTGTGAGGCGGCGGGTGGCGCGTGGGTTGTGAGTGCTGTGTGCGAGTGGGGGTCCTGCTAGGGTGTGAGGCGGCGGGTGGTGCGTGGGTTGTGAGTGCTGTCTGTGAGTGGGGGTCCTGCTAGGGTGTGAGGCGGCGGGTGGCGCGTGGGTTGTGAGTGCTGTCTGTGAGTGGGGGTCCTGCAAGGGTGTGAGGCGGCGGCGGCTGGCGCGTGGGTTGTGAGTGCTGTCTGTGAGTGGGGGGTCCTGCTAGGGTGTGAGGCGGTGGGTCAGTGATGTCGGTGCGTAGGGGCGGGAGGCAGCAGGTGTGTGTGGCGGCAGGTATGTGTCGAGTGTGGCGGGTGTCTGTTGAGTGCGTGCAGCGGCTGTGAGGCGGTGGGTGAAAGGCAGAGGCGGCCGGAGTAAGGGCGGGTGAAAGGCAGAGGCGGGGTGGGGAGGCGGTAAGGCGGGCATGAAGGCGAAGGGCGGCGGGAAGGGGAGGAGGGGGGCAAGGGGTGGAGAAGGGGGGCAAGGGGTGGAGAAGGGGGGCAAGGGGTGGAGGAGGGGGGCAAGGGGTGGAGGAGGGGGGCAAGGGGTGGAGGAGGGGGGCAAGGGGTGGAGGAGGGGGGCAAGGGGTGGAGGAGGGGGGCAAGGGGTGGAGGAGGGGGGCAAGGGGTGGAGGAGGGGGGCAAGGGGTGGAGGAGGGGGGCAAGGGGTGGAGGAGGGGGGCAAGGGGTGGAGGAGGGGGGGGAAGGGTTAGAGGAGGGGGGGGAAGGGTTAGAGGAGGGGGGGGAAGGGTTAGAGGAGGGGGGGGAAGGGTTAGAGGAGGGGGGGGAAGGGTTAGAGGAGGGGGGGGAAGGGTTAGAGGAGGGGGGGAAGGGTTAGAGGAGGGGGTTAGAGGAGGGGGGGGAAGGGTTAGAGGAGGGGGGGAAGGGTTAGAGGAGGGGGGAAGGGTTAGAGGAGGGGGTGGAAGTGTGGGAGGGGGTGGGAGGGGAAAGGGGAAAAAGAGGTGGAGGGGGGGGGGAAGAGGAGCGGAGGGGGGGTGGAAAGGGGAGCGGAGGGGGGTGGAAAGGGAGCGGAGGGGGGTGAAGGGGAGCGGAGGGGGGTGAAGGGGAGCGGAGGGGGGGAAGGGGAGCGGGGGGGGGGAAGGGGAGCGGAGGGGGGGAAGAGGAGCGGGGGGGGGGGAAGGGGAGCGGGGGGGGGGGAAGGGGAGCGGGGGGGGGAAGGAGAGCGGGGGGGAAGGGGAGCGGGGGGGAGGGGGAGAAGTGGTGGGAAGGGGGAGGAGGGGGGAGGTGGTGGAAAGGGGGAGGAAGGGGGGAGGTGGTGGGAAGGGGGAGAAGGGGGGAGGTGGTGGGAAGGGGGGAGGTGGTGGGAAGGAGGAGGAGGGGGAAGGTGGTGGAAAGGGAGAGAAGGGGGGAGGTGGTGGGAAGGGGAAGGTGGTGGGAAGGGGAGGAGGGGGGAGGTGGTGGGAAGGGGGGGGAGGGTGGAGGTGGTGGGAAGGGGGGGAGGTGGTGGAAAGGGGGGGGAGGTGGTGGAAAGGGGGGGGAGGTGGTGGGAAGGGGGGGGAGGTGGGAAGGGGGAGGCGGAGGGAAGGCGGGGGGTGGGAGGCGGTGGGAAGGCGGGGGTGGGAGGAGGTGGGAAGGCGGGGGGTGGGAGGCGTTGGATGGCGGGGGGTGGGAGGCGGTGGGAAGGGGGGTGGGAGGCGGTGGGAAGGGGGGTGGGAGGCGGTGGGAAGGGGGGGGAGGCGGTGGGAAGGGGGGGGGAGACGGTGGGAAGGGGGGGGGGGGGAGGCGGTGGAAGGGGGGGTGGGAGGCGGGTGGGAAGGGGGGGTGGGAGGCGGTGGGAAGGGGGGGGAGGCGGTGTGAGGGGGGGGAGGCGGTGGGAAGGGGGGGGGAGGCGGTGGGAAGGGGTGGGGGGAGGCGGTGGGAAGGGGTGGGGGGAGGCGGTGGGAAGTGGTGGGGGGAGGCGGTGGGAAGGGGGGGGAGGCGGTGGGAAGGGGGGGAAGGGGGGAGGCGGTGGGAAGGGGGGAGGCGGTGGGAAGGTGGAGGGGAGGCGGTGGGAAGGGGGGAGGCAGTGGAAGGGGGGAGGCGGTGGGAAGCGGTGTGAAGGGGGGGGAGGCGGTGGGAAAGGGGGGGTGGAGGGGAGGTGAAGGTGGGGGGGTGGAGGGGGGGGGGGTGGAGGGGAGGTGAAGGGGGGTGAGGGGAGGTGAAGCGGGGGGTGGAGGGGCGGTGGAGGGGCGGTGAAGGGGGGGTGGAGGGGCGGTGAAGGGGGGGGAGTGGAAGGGAGGTGAAGGGGGGGGTAGAAGGGAGGTGAAGGGGGGTGGAAGGAGGTGAAGGGGGGGTGGAGGGGAGGTGAAGGGGGGGGTGGAGGGGGAGGGTGGTGAAGGGGGGGTGGAGGGGAGGGTGAAGGGGGGGGTGGAGGGGGGAGGTAAATGGGGAGGTGAAGGGGGTGGAAGGGAGAAGTGGAGTGAGGGGAGGTGAAAGGGGGTGAGTGGAGGTGATGGGAGGGGAGGTGAAGGGGGGGGGTAGAAGGGAGGTGAAGGGGGGGGGTGGAAGGGAGGTGAAGGGGGGGGTGGAGGGGAGGTGAAGGGGGGGGTGGAGGGGAGGTGGTGAAGGGGGGGGTGGAGGGGAGGTGAAGGGGGGGTGGAGGGGGGGAGGTAAATGGGGAGGTGAAGGGGGTGGAAGGGAGAAGTGGAGTGAGGGGAGGTGAAAGGGGGTGAGTGGAGGTGATGGGAGGGAGGTGATGGGGGGTGAGGTGTGGGTGAGGGGAGGTGAAGGCCGCTCACTCACCCGTCCGGCAGGTCCCACGTGGATCTGAGGCGGGAGGCAGCGTGTTGTGGCCGCTCTCCCGCTGTGTCCCGGCGCTCGCTCGCTCCCCCGCTGACTGTAGCGGCGCCGGGGGGGGGGGGGGGTATCGGGGAGACACTGACACTGGAGGGGAGGGGGGGTGGAGGGGAGGTGAAGGGGGGGTGGAGGGGAGGTGAAGGCCGCTCACTCACCCATCCGGCAGGTCCCACGTGGATCTGAGGCGGGAGGCAGCGTGTTGTGGCCGCTCCCCCGCTGTGTCCCGGGCGCCACCATCTTGGGCACTCGGCGCCGCGAGGCAGCCCTGCCTGGCCACTGGCTGTTCCCCCGCCGGGGAGGGGGGGCATGTATATGTGTGGGGGGGGGGAGGTGGGAGATATAGAGGGGGGGTCTCGCACGGCCGCTGACACTGGTGGGGGGGGGCGCTGAAGGGCTAATAATAGTGTGTGTGTGTGTCCCGCTGACTGTAGCGGCGCCGGGGAGGGGGGGGGGGTCGGTGTGAAAGCGCGGGAGACACGGGGAGAGGAGAGGTGCGCGCGGGTGCTGCTAACACTGTGAGCCCGTGTGTGTGTGTGTGTGTGTGTGTGTGTGTGTGTGTCCCTGTGTGTGTGTGTCCTGTGTGTGTGTGTCCCCTGTGTGTGTGTGTGTCCCTGTGTGTGTGTGTGTCCGTGTGTGTGTGTGTGTGTGTGTGTGTGTGTGTGTGTGTGTGTGTGTGTGTGTGTGTGTGTGTGTGTGTGTGTGTGTGTGTGTGTGTGTGTGTGTGTGTGTGTCCCTGTGTGTGTGTGTCCCTGTGTGTGTCCCTGTGTTCCTTTGGCCCGTCACTCCGCCTCAGGCCAATGAGAGGTGTGCGGGGGCGGGCCAAGGGACCAATGAGATTTCCCCTAGGGACACCGGACATCCAGGCAGGCAGCAGGCTGGCATGCATGCATGCAGGCAGGCATACAGTGCTTTCACTAATATAGTATAAGATATGGACAGCGGTGCCTCCCTGTGATGGGATAAGAGGGCGTCTCACACACACAGGATTCCTATAAGGTAATAGGGACAGCGGTGCCTCCCTGTGATGGGATAAGAGGGCGTCTCACACACGGGATTCCTATAAGGTAATAGGGACAGCGGCGCCTCCCTGTGATGGGATAAGAGGGCGTCACACACAGGGGATTCCTATAAGATAATAGGGACAGCGGCGCCCCCCTGTGATGGGATAAGAGGGCGTCTCACACACACAGGATTCCTATAAGGTAATAGGGACAGCGGTGCCTCCCTGTGATGGGATAAGATGGCGTCTCACACACGGGATTCCTATAAGGTAATAGGGACAGCGGTGCCCCCTGTGATGGGATAAGAGGGCGTCTCACACACAGGATTCCTATAAGGTAATAGGGACAGCGGTGCCCCCCTGTGATGGGATAAGAGGGCGTCTCACACACAGGATTCCTATAAGGTAATAGGGACAGCGGTGCCCCCTGTGATGGGATAAGAGGGCGTCTCACACACAGGATTCCTATAAGGTAATAGGGACAGCGGTGCCTCCCTGTGATGGGATAAGAGGGCGTCTCACACACAGGGGATTCCTATAAGGTAATATGGACAGCGGTGCCTCCCTGTGATGGGATAAGAGGGCGTCTCACACACACAGGATTCCTATAAGGTAATATGGACAGCGGTGCCTCCCTGTGATGGGATAAGAGGGCGTCTCACACACACAGGATTCCTATAAGGTAATAGGGACAGCGGTGCCTCCCTGTGATGGGATAAGAGGGCGTCTCACACACGGGATTCCTATAAGGTAATAGGGACAGCGGCGCCTCCCTGTGATGGGATAAGAGGGCGTCACACACAGGGGATTCCTATAAGATAATAGGGACAGCGGCGCCCCCCTGTGATGGGATAAGAGGGCGTCTCACACACACAGGATTCCTATAAGGTAATAGGGACAGCGGTGCCTCCCTGTGATGGGATAAGATGGCGTCTCACACACGGGATTCCTATAAGGTAATAGGGACAGCGGTGCCCCCTGTGATGGGATAAGAGGGCGTCTCACACACAGGATTCCTATAAGGTAATAGGGACAGCGGTGCCCCCCTGTGATGGGATAAGAGGGCGTCTCACACACAGGATTCCTATAAGGTAATAGGGACAGCGGTGCCCCCTGTGATGGGATAAGAGGGCGTCTCACACACAGGATTCCTATAAGGTAATAGGGACAGCGGTGCCTCCCTGTGATGGGATAAGAGGGCGTCTCACACACAGGGGATTCCTATAAGGTAATATGGACAGCGGTGCCTCCCTGTGATGGGATAAGAGGGCGTCTCACACACACAGGATTCCTATAAGGTAATATGGACAGCGGTGCCTCCCTGTGATGGGATAAGAGGGCGTCTCACACACACAGGATTCCTATAAGGTAATAGGGACAGCGGTGCCTCCCTGTGATGGGATAAGAGGGCGTCTCACACACGGGATTCCTATAAGGTAATAGGGACAGCGGCGCCTCCCTGTGATGGGATAAGAGGGCGTCACACACAGGGGATTCCTATAAGATAATAGGGACAGCGGTGCCTCCCTGTGATGGGATAAGATGGCGTCTCACACACACAGGATTCCTATAAGATAATAGGGACAGCGGTGCCTCCCTGTGATGGGATAAGAGGGCGTCTCACACACAGGATTCCTATAAGGTAATAGGGACAGCGGTGCCCCCCTGTGATGGGATAAGAGGGCGTCTCACACACAGGATTCCTATAAGGTAATAGGGACAGCGGTGCCCCCTGTGATGGGATAAGAGGGCGTCTCACACACAGGATTCCTATAAGGTAATAGGGACAGCGGTGCCTCCCTGTGATGGGATAAGAGGGCGTCTCACACACAGGGGATTCCTATAAGGTAATAGGGACAGCGGTGCCTCCCTGTGATGGGATAAGAGGGCGTCTCACACACACAGGATTCCTATAAGGTAATAGGGACAGCGGTGCCTCCCTGTGATGGGATAAGAGGGCGTCTCACACACACAGGATTCCTATAAGATAATAGGGACAGCGGTGCCCCCCTGTGATGGGATAAGAGGGCGTCTCACACACAGGATTCCTATAAGGTAATAGGGACAGCGGTGCCCCCCTGTGATGGGATAAGAGGGTGTCTCACACACAGGATTCCTATAAGGTAATGGGGTCAGCGGTGCCCCCCTGTGATGGGATAATAGGGACAGCGGTGCCCCCCTGTGATGGGATAAGAGGGCGTCTCACACACACAGGATTCCTATAAGGTAATAGGGACAGCGGTGCCCCCCTGTGATGGGATAAGAGGGTGTCTCACACATGGGATTCCTATAAGATAATAGGGACAGCGGTGCCCCCCTGTGATGGGATAATAGGGACAGCGGTGCCCCCCTGTGATGGGATAAGAGGGCGTCTCACACACAGGATTCCTATAAGGTAATAGGGACAGCGGTGCCCCCCTGTGATGGGATAAGAGGGCGTCTCACACACACACAGGATTCCTATAAGGTAATAGGGACAGCGGTGCCCCCCTGTGATGGGATAAGAGGGCGTCTCACACACACACGGGATTCCTATAAGGTAATAGGGACAGCGGCGCCGCCCTGTGATGGGATAAGAGGGCGTCTCACACACAGGGGATTCCTATAAGGTAATAGGGTCAGCGGTGCCTCCCTGTGATGGGATAAGAGGGCGTCTCACACACACAGGATTCCTATAAGGTAATAGGGACAGCGGCGCCCCCCTGTGATGGGATAAGAGGGCGTCTCACACACAGGATTCCTATAAGGTAATAGGGACAGCGGTGCCTCCCTGTGATGGGATAAGAGGGCTTCTCACACACGGGATTCCTATAAGGTAATAGGGACAGCGGTGCCTCCCTGTGATGGGATAAGAGGGCGTCTCACACACACACAGGATTCCTATAAGGTAATAGGGACAGCGGCGCCCCCCTGTGATGGGATAAGAGGGCGTCTCACACACACACAGGATTCCTATAAGGTAATAGGGACAGCGGTGCCTCCCTGTGATGGGATAAGAGGGCGTCTCACACACACACAGGATTCCTATAAGGTAATAGGGACAGCGGCGCCCCCCTGTGATGGGATAAGAGGGCGTCTCACACACACGGGATTCCTATAAGGTAATAGGGACAGCGGTGCCCCCCTGTGATGGGATAAGAGGGCGTCTCACACACAGGATTCCTATAAGGTAATAGGGACAGCGGTGCCTCCCTGTGATGGGATAAGAGGGCATCTCACACACAGGGGATTCCTATAAGATAATAGGGACAGCGGTGCCCCCCTGTGATGGGATAAGAGGGCGTCTCACACACGGGATTCCTATAAGGTAATAGGGACAGCGGTGCCTCCCTGTGATGGGATAAGAGGGCGTCTCACACACACGGGATTCCTATAAGGTAATAGGGACAGCGGTGCCCCCCTGTGATGGGATAAGAGGCGTCTCACACACAGGGGATTCCTATAAGGTAATAGGGACAGCGGTGCCCCCCTGTGATGGGATAAGAGGCGTCTCACACACAGGGGATTCCTATAAGGTAATAGGGACAGCGGCGCCCCCCTGTGATGGGATAAGAGGGCGTATCACACACAGGATTCCTATAAGGTAATAGGGACAGCGGTGCCCCCCTGTGATGGGATAAGAGGGCGTCTCACACACGGGATTCCTATAAGGTAATAGGGACAGCGGTGCCCCCCTGTGATGGGATAAGAGGGTGTCACACACAGAGCGGATTCCTATAAGGTAATAGGGACAGCGGTGCCCCCCTGTGATGGGATAAGAGGGCGTCTCACACACACAGGGGATTCCTATAAGGTAATAGGGACAGCGGTGCCCCCCTGTGATGGGATAAGAGGGCGTCTCACACACACAGGGGATTCCTATAAGGTAATAGGGACAGCGGTGCCTCCCTGTGATGGGATAAGAGGGCGTCTCACACACACAGGGGATTCCTATAAGGTAATAGGGACAGCGGTGCCCCCTGTGATGGGATAAGAGGGCGTCTCACACACAGGATTCCTATAAGGTAATAGGGACAGCGGCGCCCCCTGTGATGGGATAAGAGGGCGTCTCACACACAGGGGATTCCTATAAGGTAATAGGGACAGCGGTGCCTCCCTGTGATGGGATAAGAGGGCGTCTCACACACAGGGGATTCCTATAAGGTAATAGGGACAGCGGTGCCCCCTGTGATGGGATAAGAGGGCGTCTCACACACAGAGGGGATTCCTATAAGGTAATAGGGACAGCGGCGCCCCCCTGTGATGGGATAATAGGGACAGCGGTGCCCCCTGTGATGGGATAAGAGGGCGTCTCACACACACAGGGGATTCCTATAAGGTAATAGGGACAGCGGTGCCCCCCTGTGATGGGATAAGAGGGCGTCTCACACACACAGGGGATTCCTATAAGGTAATAGGGACAGCGGTGCCCCCTGTGATGGGATAAGAGGGCGTCTCACACACAGAGGGGATTCCTATAAGGTAATAGGGTCAGCGGCGCCTCCCTGTGATGGGATAATAGGGACAGCGGTGCCCCCTGTGATGGGATAATAGGGACAGCGGTGCCCCCTGTGATGGGATAATAGGGACAGCGGTGCCCCCTGTGATGCGATAAGAGGGCGTCTCACACACACAGGGGATTCCTATAAGGTAATAGGGACAGCGGCGCCTCCCTGTGATGGGATAAGATGGCGTCTCACACACAGGGGATTCCTATAAGGTAATAGGGACAGCGGTGCCCCCTGTGATGGGATAAGAGGGCGTCTCACACACAGAGGGGATTCCTATAAGGTAATAGGGACAGCGGCGCCCACCTGTGATGGGATAATAGGGACAGCGGTGCCCCCTGTGATGGGATAAGAGGGCGTCTCACACACACAGGGGATTCCTATAAGGTAATAGGGACAGCGGTGCCCCCCTGTGATGGGATAAGAGGGCGTCTCACACACAGAGGGGATTCCTATAAGGTAATAGGGACAGCGGCGCCCACCTGTGATGGGATAATAGGGACAGCGGCGCCTCCCTGTGATGGGATAAGAGGGCGTCTCACACACAGGATTCCTATAAGGTAATAGGGACAGCGGTGCCTCCCTGTGATGGGATAAGAGGGCGTCTCACACACACAGGGGATTCCTATAAGGTAATAGGGACAGAGGTGCCCCCTGTGATGGGATAAGAGGGCGTCTCACACACAGAGGGGATTCCTATAAGGTAATAGGGACAGCGGCGCCCCCCTGTGATGGGATAATAGGGACAGCGGTGCCCCCTGTGATGGGATAAGAGGGCGTCTCACACACACAGGGCATTCCTATAAGGTAATAGGGACAGCGGCGCCCCCCTGTGATGGGATAAGAGGGCGTCTCACACACGGGATTCCTATAAGATAATAGGGACAGCGGTGCCCCCCTGTGATGGGATAAGAGGGCGTCTCACACACACACGGGATTCCTATAAGGTAATAGGGACAGCGGTGCCCCCCTGTGATGGGATAAGAGGGCGTCTCACACACAGGGGATTCCTATAAGGTAATAGGGACAGCGGTGCCTCCCTGTGATGGGATAAGAGGGCGTCTCACACACGGGATTCCTATAAGGTAATAGGGACAGCGGTGCCCCCCTGTGATGGGATAAGAGGGCGTCTCACACACAGGATTCCTATAAGGTAATAGGGACAGCGGTGCCCCCCTGTGATGGGATAAGAGGGCGTCTCACACACAGGATTCCTATAAGGTAATAGGGTCAGCGGTGCCTCCCTGTGATGGGATAAGATGGCGTCTCACACACACAGGATTCCTATAAGGTAATAGGGACAGCGGTGCCTCCCTGTGATGGGATAAGAGGGCGTCTCACACAGGGGATTCCTATAAGGTAATAGGGACAGCGGTGCCTCCCTGTGATGGGATAAGAGGGCGTCTCACACACAGGATTCCTATAAGGTAATAGGGACAGAGGTGCCCCTCTGTGATGGGATAAGAGGGCGTCTCACACACAGGGGATTCCTATAAGGTAATAGGGACAGCGGTGCCTCCCTGTGATGGGATAAGAGGGCGTCTCACACACAGGATTCCTATAAGGTAATAGGGACAGCGGTGCCTCCCTGTGATGGGATAAGAGGGCGTCTCACACACAGGGGATTCCTATAAGGTAATAGGGACAGCGGCGCCCCCCTGTGATGGGATAAGAGGGCGTCTCACACACAGGATTCCTATAAGGTAATAGGGACAGCGGTGCCTCCCTGTGATGGGATAAGAGGGCGTCTCACACACAGTATTCCTATAAGGTAATAGGGACAGCGGCGCCTCCCTGTGATGGGATAAGAGGGCGTCTCACACACGGGATCCCTATAAGGTAATAGGGACAGCGGTGCCCCCCTGTGATGGGATAAGAGGGAGTCTCACACACGGGATCCCTATAAGGTAATAGGGACAGCGGCGCCTCCCTGTGATGGGATAAGAGGGAGTCTCACACACGGGATCCCTATAAGGTAATAGGGACAGCGGTGCCCCCCTGTGATGGGATAAGAGGGCGTCTCACACACAGTATTCCTATAAGGTAATAGGGACAGCGGCGCCTCCCTGTGATGGGATAAGAGGGAGTCTCACACACGGGATTCCTATAAGGTAATAGGGACAGCGGTGCCTCCCTGTGATGGGATAAGAGGGCGTCTCACACATGGGATTCCTATTAGATAATAGGGACAGCGGTGCCTCCCTGTGATGGGATAATAGGGACAGCGGTGCCCCCCTTTGATGGGATAAGAGCGCGTCTCACACACACAGGGGATTCCTATAAGGTAATAGGGACAGCTGTGCCTCCCTGTGATGGGATAAGAGGGTGTCTCACACACACAGGATTCCTATAAGGTAATAGGGACAGCGGTGCTCCCCTGTGATGGGATAAGAGGGCGTCTCACACACACAGGATTCCTATAAGGTAATAGGGACAGCGGTGCTCCCCTGTGATGGGATAAGAGGGTGTCTCACACACACAGGGTTCCTATAAGGTAATAGGGACAGCGGCGCCCCCCTGTGATGGGATAAGAGGGCGTCTCACACACAGGGGATTCCTATAAGATAATAGGGACAGTGGTGCCCCTCTGTGATGGGATAAGAGGGCATCTCACACACACAGGATTCCTATAAGGTAATAGGGACAGCGGTGCCTCCCTGTGATGGGATAAGAGGGCGTCTCACACACAGGATTCCTATAAGATAATAGGGACAGCGGCGCCCCCCTGTGATGGGATAAGAGGGCGTCTCACACACAGGGTTCCTATAAGGTAATAGGGACAGCGGTGCCTCCCTGTGATGGGATAAGAGGGCGTCTCACACACAGGATTCCTATAAGGTAATAGGGACAGCGGTGCCTCCCTTTGATGGGATAAGAGGGCGTCTCACACACAGGGTTCCTATAAGGTAATAGGGACAGCGGTGCCTCCCTGTGATGGGATAAGAGGGCGTCTCACACACAGGATTCCTATAAGATAATAGGGACAGCGGTGCCTCCCTGTGATGGGATAAGAGGGCGTGTCACACACAGGGGATTCCTATAAGGTAATAGGGACAGCGGTGCCCCCCTGTGATGGGATAATAGGGACAGCGGTGCCCCCTGTGATGGGATAAGAGGGCATCTCACACACAGGATTCCTATAAGATAATAGGGACAGCGGTGCCCCCCTGTGATGGGATAAGAGGGCGTCTCACACACAGGGGATTCCTATAAGGTAATAGGGACAGCGGTGCCCCCCTGTGATGGGATAATAGGGACAGCGGTGCCCCCTGTGATGGGATAAGAGGGCGTCTCACACACAGGATTCCTATAAGATAATAGGGACAGCGGTGCCTCCCTGTGATGGGATAAGAGGGCGTGTCACACACAGGATCCCTATAAGGTAATAGGGACAGCGGTGCCCCCCTGTGATGGGATAAGAGGGCGTCTCACACACAGGATTCCTATAAGGTAATAGGGACAGCGGCGCCCCCCTGTGATGGGATAAGAGGGCGTCTCACACACAGGATTCCTATAAGGTAATAGGGTCAGCGGTGCCTCCCTGTGATGGGATAAGAGGGCGTCTCACACACAGGATTCCTATAAGATAATAGGGACAGCGGTGCCTCCCTGTGATGGGATAAGAGGGCGTCTCACACACAGGATTCCTATAAGGTAATAGGGACAGCGGTGCCCCCCTGTGATGGGATAAGAGGGCGTCTCACACACAGGGGATTCCTATAAGGTAATAGGGACAGCGGTGCCTCCCTGTGATGGGATAAGAGGGCGTCTCACACACAGGGGATTCCTATAAGGTAATAGGGTCAGCGGTGCCCCCCTGTGATGGGATAAGAGGGCGTCTCACACACGGGATTCCTATAAGATAATAGGGACAGCGGAGCCCCCCTGTGATGGGATAAGAGGGCGTCTCACACACACGGGATTCCTATAAGGTAATAGGGTCAGCGGTGCCCCCCTGTGATGGGATAAGAGGGCGTCTCACACACAGGATTCCTATAAGGTAATAGGGACAGCGATGCCCCCCTGTGATGGGATAAGAGGGCGTCTCACACAGGGGATTCCTATAAGGTAATAGGGACAGCGGTGCCCCCCTGTGATGGGATAAGAGGGCGTCTCACACACACACGGGATTCCTATAAGATAATAGGGACAGCGGCGCCCCCCTGTGATGGGATAAGAGGGCGTCTCACACACACACGGGATTCCTATAAGATAATAGGGACAGCGGCGCCCCCCTGTGATGGGATAAGGGGCGTCTCACACACAGGATTCCTATAAGGTAATAGGGACAGCGGTGCCTCCCTGTGATGGGATAAGAGGGCGTCTCACACACACACGGGATTCCTATAAGGTAATAGGGACAGCGGTGCCTCCCTGTGATAGGATAAGAGGGTGTCACACACACACGGGATTCCTATAAGATAATAGGGACAGCGGCGCCTCCCTGTGATGGGATAAGAGGGCGTCTCACACACAGGATTCCTATAAGGTAATAGGGACAGCGGTGCCCCCCTGTGATGGGATAAGAGGGCGTCTCACACACGGGATTCCTATAAGATAATAGGGACAGCGGTGCCTCCCTGTGATGGGATAAGAGGGCGTCTCACACACACGGGATTCCTATAAGGTAATAGGGACAGCGGTGCCCCCCTGTGATGGGATAAGAGGGCGTCTCACACACGGGATTCCTATAAGATAATAGGGACAGCGGTGCCTCCCTGTGATGGGATAAGAGGGCGTCTCACACACGGGATTCCTATAAGATAATAGGGACAGCGGTGCCTCCCTGTGATGGGATAAGAGGGCGTCTCACACACACGGGATTCCTATAAGGTAATAGGGACAGCGGTGCCCCCCTGTGATGGGATAAGAGGGCGTCTCACACACACGGGATTCCTATAAGATAATAGGGACAGCGGTGCTCCCCTGTGATGGGATAAGAGGGCGTCTCACACACAGGGGATTCCTATAAGGTAATAGGGACAGCGGTGCCTCCCTGTGATGGGATAAGAGGGCGTCTCACACATGGGATTCCTATTAGATAATAGGGACAGCGGTGCCTCCCTGTGATGGGATAATAGGGACAGCGGTGCCCCCCTTTGATGGGATAAGAGCGCGTCTCACACACACAGGGGATTCCTATAAGGTAATAGGGACAGCTGTGCCTCCCTGTGATGGGATAAGAGGGTGTCTCACACACACAGGATTCCTATAAGGTAATAGGGACAGCGGTGCTCCCCTGTGATGGGATAAGAGGGCGTCTCACACACACAGGATTCCTATAAGGTAATAGGGACAGCGGTGCTCCCCTGTGATGGGATAAGAGGGTGTCTCACACACACAGGGTTCCTATAAGGTAATAGGGACAGCGGCGCCCCCCTGTGATGGGATAAGAGGGCGTCTCACACACAGGGGATTCCTATAAGATAATAGGGACAGTGGTGCCCCTCTGTGATGGGATAAGAGGGCATCTCACACACACAGGATTCCTATAAGGTAATAGGGACAGCGGTGCCTCCCTGTGATGGGATAAGAGGGCGTCTCACACACAGGATTCCTATAAGATAATAGGGACAGCGGCGCCCCCCTGTGATGGGATAAGAGGGCGTCTCACACACAGGGTTCCTATAAGGTAATAGGGACAGCGGTGCCTCCCTGTGATGGGATAAGAGGGGGTCTCACACACAGGATTCCTATAAGGTAATAGGGACAGCGGTGCCTCCCTTTGATGGGATAAGAGGGCGTCTCACACACAGGGTTCCTATAAGGTAATAGGGACAGCGGTGCCTCCCTGTGATGGGATAAGAGGGCGTCTCACACACAGGATTCCTATAAGATAATAGGGACAGCGGTGCCTCCCTGTGATGGGATAAGAGGGCGTGTCACACACAGGGGATTCCTATAAGGTAATAGGGACAGCGGTGCCCCCCTGTGATGGGATAATAGGGACAGCGGTGCCCCCTGTGATGGGATAAGAGGGCATCTCACACACAGGATTCCTATAAGATAATAGGGACAGCGGTGCCCCCCTGTGATGGGATAAGAGGGCGTCTCACACACAGGGGATTCCTATAAGGTAATAGGGACAGCGGTGCCCCCCTGTGATGGGATAATAGGGACAGCGGTGCCCCCTGTGATGGGATAAGAGGGCGTCTCACACACAGGATTCCTATAAGATAATAGGGACAGCGGTGCCTCCCTGTGATGGGATAAGAGGGCGTGTCACACACAGGATCCCTATAAGGTAATAGGGACAGCGGTGCCCCCCTGTGATGGGATAAGAGGGCGTCTCACACACAGGATTCCTATAAGGTAATAGGGACAGCGGCGCCCCCCTGTGATGGGATAAGAGGGCGTCTCACACACAGGATTCCTATAAGGTAATAGGGTCAGCGGTGCCTCCCTGTGATGGGATAAGAGGGCGTCTCACACACAGGATTCCTATAAGATAATAGGGACAGCGGTGCCTCCCTGTGATGGGATAAGAGGGCGTCTCACACACAGGATTCCTATAAGGTAATAGGGACAGCGGTGCCCCCCTGTGATGGGATAAGAGGGCGTCTCACACACAGGGGATTCCTATAAGGTAATAGGGACAGCGGTGCCTCCCTGTGATGGGATAAGAGGGCGTCTCACACACAGGGGATTCCTATAAGGTAATAGGGTCAGCGGTGCCCCCCTGTGATGGGATAAGAGGGCGTCTCACACACGGGATTCCTATAAGATAATAGGGACAGCGGCGCCCCCCTGTGATGGGATAAGAGGGCGTCTCACACACACGGGATTCCTATAAGGTAATAGGGTCAGCGGTGCCCCCCTGTGATGGGATAAGAGGGCGTCTCACACACAGGATTCCTATAAGGTAATAGGGACAGCGATGCCCCCCTGTGATGGGATAAGAGGGCGTCTCACACAGGGGATTCCTATAAGGTAATAGGGACAGCGGTGCCCCCCTGTGATGGGATAAGAGGGCGTCTCACACACACACGGGATTCCTATAAGATAATAGGGACAGCGGCGCCCCCCTGTGATGGGATAAGAGGGCGTCTCACACACACACGGGATTCCTATAAGATAATAGGGACAGCGGCGCCCCCCTGTGATGGGATAAGGGGCGTCTCACACACAGGATTCCTATAAGGTAATAGGGACAGCGGTGCCTCCCTGTGATGGGATAAGAGGGCGTCTCACACACACACGGGATTCCTATAAGGTAATAGGGACAGCGGTGCCTCCCTGTGATAGGATAAGAGGGTGTCACACACACACGGGATTCCTATAAGATAATAGGGACAGCGGCGCCTCCCTGTGATGGGATAAGAGGGCGTCTCACACACAGGATTCCTATAAGGTAATAGGGACAGCGGTGCCCCCCTGTGATGGGATAAGAGGGCGTCTCACACACGGGATTCCTATAAGATAATAGGGACAGCGGTGCCTCCCTGTGATGGGATAAGAGGGCGTCTCACACACACGGGATTCCTATAAGGTAATAGGGACAGCGGTGCCCCCCTGTGATGGGATAAGAGGGCGTCTCACACACGGGATTCCTATAAGATAATAGGGACAGCGGTGCCTCCCTGTGATGGGATAAGAGGGCGTCTCACACACGGGATTCCTATAAGATAATAGGGACAGCGGTGCCTCCCTGTGATGGGATAAGAGGGCGTCTCACACACACGGGATTCCTATAAGGTAATAGGGACAGCGGTGCCCCCCTGTGATGGGATAAGAGGGCGTCTCACACACACGGGATTCCTATAAGATAATAGGGACAGCGGTGCTCCCCTGTGATGGGATAAGAGGGCGTCTCACACACAGGGGATTCCTATAAGGTAATAGGGACAGCGGTGCCTCCCTGTGATGGGATAAGAGGGCGTCTCACACACAGGATTCCTATAAGGTAATAGGGACAGCGGCGCCTCCCTGTGATGGGATAAGAGGGCGTCTCACACACAGGGGATAAGGTAATAGGGACAGCGGTGCCTCCCTGTGATGGGATAAGAGGGCGTCTCACACACAGGGGATAAGGTAATAGGGACAGCGGTGCCTCCCTGTGATGGGATAAGAGGGCGTCTCACACACACAGGATTCCTATAAGGTAATAGGGACAGCGGTGCCTCCCTGTGATGGGATAAGAGGGCGTCTCACACACACAGGATTCCTATAAGGTAATAGGGACAGCGGTGCCCCCCTGTGATGGGATAAGAGGGCGTCTCACACACACAGGATTCCTATAAGGTAATAGGGACAGCGGTGCCTCCCTGTGATGGGATAAGAGGGCGTCTCACACACGGGATTCCTATAAGGTAATAGGGACAGCGGTGCCCCCCTGTGATGGGATAAGAGGGCGTCTCACACACGGGATTCCTATAAGGTAATAGGGACAGCGGCGCCTCCCTGTGATGGGATAAGAGGGTGTCTCACACACAGGATTCCTATAAGGTAATAGGGACAGCGGTGCCTCCCTGTGATGGGATAAGAGGGCGTCTCACACACACAGGATTCCTATAAGGTAATAGGGACAGCGGTGCCTCCCTGTGATGGGATAAGAGGGCGTCTCACACACAGGATTCCTATAAGGTAATAGGGACAGCGGTGCCTCCCTGTGATGGGATAAGAGGGCGTCTCACACACGGGATTCCTATAAGGTAATAGGGACAGCGGTGCCCCCCTGTGATGGGATAAGAGGGTGTCACACACAGAGGGGATTCCTATAAGGTAATAGGGACAGCGGTGCCCCCCTGTGATGGGATAAGAGGGCGTCTCACACACGGGATTCCTATAAGGTAATAGGGACAGCGGTGCCCCCCTGTGATGGGATAAGAGGGCGTCTCACACACACACAAGGGATTCCTATAAGATAATAGGGACAGCGGTGCCTCCCTGTGATGGGATAAGAGGGCGTCTCCCACACAGGATTCCTATAAGGTAATAGGGACAGCGGTGCCTCCCTGTGATGGGATAAGAGGGCGTCTCACACACGGGATTCCTATAAGGTAATAGGGACAGCGGTGCCCCCCTGTGATGGGATAAGAGGGCGTCTCACACACACAGGATTCCTATAAGGTAATAGGGACAGCGATACCTCCCTGTGATGGGATAAGAGGGCGTCTCACACACAGGGGATTCCTATAAGATAATAGGGACAGCGGTGCCTCCCTGTGATGGGATAAGAGGGCGTCTCACACACAGGATTCCTATAAGGTAATAGGGACAGCGGTGCCTCCCTGTGATGGGATAAGAGGGCGTCTCACACACGGGATTCCTATAAGGTAATAGGGACAGCGGTGCCCCCCTGTGATGGGATAAGAGGGCGTCTCACACACAGGATTCCTATAAGGTAATAGGGACAGCGGTGCCTCCCTGTGATGAAATAAGAGGGCGTCTCACACACGGGATTCCTATAAGGTAATAGGGACAGCGGTGCCCCCCTGTGATGGGATAAGAGGGCGTCTCACACACAGGATTCCTATAAGGTAATAGGGACAGCGGTGCCCCCCTGTGATGGGATAAGAGGGCGTCTCACACACACACGGGATTCCTATAAGGTAATAGGGACAGCGGTGCCTCCCTGTGATGGGATAAGAGGGCGTCTCACACACACAGGATTCCTATAAGGTAATAGGGTCAGCGGTACCTCCCTGTGATGGGATAAGAGGGCGTCTCACACACACACAGGGGATTCCTATAAGATAATAGGGACAGCGGTGCCTCCCTGTGATGGGATAAGAGGGCGTCTCACACACAGGATTCCTATAAGGTAATAGGGACAGCGGTGCCTCCCTGTGATGGGATAAGAGGGCGTCTCACACACGGGATTCCTATAAGGTAATAGGGACAGCGGTGCCCCCCTGTGATGGGATAAGAGGGCGTCTCACACACAGGATTCCTATAAGGTAATAGGGACAGCGGTGCCTCCCTGTGATGGGATAAGAGGGCGTCTCACACACGGGATTCCTATAAGGTAATAGGGACAGCGGTGCCCCCCTGTGATGGGATAAGAGGGCGTCTCACACACAGGGGATTCCTATAAGGTAATAGGGACAGCAGTGCCCCCCTGTGATGGGATAAGAGGGCGTCTCACACACAGGATTCCTATAAGGTAATAGGGACAGCGGTGCCTCCCTGTGATGGGATAAGAGGGCGTCTCACACACGGGATTCCTATAAGGTAATAGGGACAGCGGTGCCCCCCTGTGATGGGATAAGAGGGCGTCTCACACACGGGATTCCTATAAGGTAATAGGGACAGCGGTGCCCCCCTGTGATGGGATAAGAGGGCGTCTCACACACAGGGGATTCCTATAAGGTAATAGGGACAGCAGTGCCCCCCTGTGATGGGATAAGAGGGCGTCTCACACACAGGATTCCTATAAGGTAATAGGGACAGCGGTGCCTCCCTGTGATGGGATAAGGGGGCGTCTCACACACGGGGTTCCTATAAGGTAATAGGGACAGCGGTGCCTCCCTGTGATGGGATAAGAGGGCGTCTCACACAGGATTCCTATAAGGTAATAGGGACAGCGGTGCCCCCCTGTGATGGGATAAGAGGGCGTCTCACACACACACGGGATTCCTATAAGATAATAGGGACAGCGGCGCCCCCCTGTGATGGGATAAGAGGGCGTCTCACACACAGGGGATTCCTATAAGGTAATAGGGACAGCGGTGCCCCCCTGTGATGGGATAAGAGGGCGTCTCACACACGGGATTCCTATAAGGTAATAGGGACAGCGGTGCCCCCTGTGATGGGATAAGAGGGCGTCTCACACACGGGATTCCTATAAGGTAATAGGGACAGCGGTGCCTCCCTGTGATGGGATAAGAGGGCGTCTCACACACAGGATTCCTATAAGGTAATAGGGACAGCGGTGCCTCCCTGTGATGGGATAAGAGGGCGTCTCACACACACGGGATTCCTATAAGGTAATAGGGACAGCGGTGCCTCCCTGTGATGGGATAAGAGGGCGTCTCACACACAGGATTCCTATAAGGTAATAGGGACAGCGGCGCCCCCCTGTGATGGGATAAGAGGGCGTCTCACACAGGGGATTCCTATAAGGTAATAGGGACAGCGGTGCCCCCCTGTGATGGGATAAGAGGGCGTCTCACACACAGGATTCCTATAAGATAATAGGGACAGCGGTGCCCCCCTGTGATGGGATAAGAGGGCGTCTCACACACGGGATTCCTATAAGATAATAGGGACAGCGGTGCCTCCCTGTGATGGGATAAGATGGCGTCTCACACACGGGATTCCTATAAGATAATAGGGACAGCGGTGCCTCCCTGTGATGGGATAAGAGGGCGTCTCACACACGGGATTCCTATAAGGTAATAGGGACAGCGGTGCCCCCCCTGTGATGGGATAAGAGGGCGTCTCACACACAGGATTCCTATAAGATAATAGGGACAGCGGTGCCTCCCTGTGATGGGATAAGATGGCGTCTCACACACGGGATTCCTATAAGATAATAGGGACAGCGGTGCCTCCCTGTGATGGGATAAGAGGGTGTCTCACACAGGGGATTCCTATAAGGTAATAGGGACAGCGGTGCCTCCCTGTGATGGGATAAGAGGGCGTCTCACACACGGGATTCCTATAAGGTAATAGGGACAGCGGTGCCCCCCCTGTGATGGGATAAGAGGGCGTCTCACACACAGGATTCCTATAAGATAATAGGGACAGCGGTGCCTCCCTGTGATGGGATAAGATGGCGTCTCACACACAGGATTCCTATAAGGTAATAGGGTCAGCGGTGCCTCCCTGTGATGGGATAAGAGGGCGTCTCACACACAGGATTCCTATAAGGTAATAGGGACAGCGGTGCCTCCCTGTGATGGGATAAGGGGGCGTCTCACACACGGGGTTCCTATAAGGTAATAGGGACAGCGGTGCCTCCCTGTGATGGGATAAGAGGGCGTCTCACACAGGATTCCTATAAGGTAATAGGGACAGCGGTGCCCCCCTGTGATGGGATAAGAGGGCGTCTCACACACACACGGGATTCCTATAAGATAATAGGGACAGCGGCGCCCCCCTGTGATGGGATAAGAGGGCGTCTCACACACAGGGGATTCCTATAAGGTAATAGGGACAGCGGTGCCCCCCTGTGATGGGATAAGAGGGCGTCTCACACACGGGATTCCTATAAGGTAATAGGGACAGCGGTGCCCCCTGTGATGGGATAAGAGGGCGTCTCACACACGGGATTCCTATAAGGTAATAGGGACAGCGGTGCCTCCCTGTGATGGGATAAGAGGGCGTCTCACACACAGGATTCCTATAAGGTAATAGGGACAGCGGTGCCTCCCTGTGATGGGATAAGAGGGCGTCTCACACACACGGGATTCCTATAAGGTAATAGGGACAGCGGTGCCTCCCTGTGATGGGATAAGAGGGCGTCTCACACACAGGATTCCTATAAGGTAATAGGGACAGCGGCGCCCCCCTGTGATGGGATAAGAGGGCGTCTCACACAGGGGATTCCTATAAGGTAATAGGGACAGCGGTGCCCCCCTGTGATGGGATAAGAGGGCGTCTCACACACAGGATTCCTATAAGATAATAGGGACAGCGGTGCCCCCCTGTGATGGGATAAGAGGGCGTCTCACACACGGGATTCCTATAAGATAATAGGGACAGCGGTGCCTCCCTGTGATGGGATAAGATGGCGTCTCACACACGGGATTCCTATAAGATAATAGGGACAGCGGTGCCTCCCTGTGATGGGATAAGAGGGCGTCTCACACACGGGATTCCTATAAGGTAATAGGGACAGCGGTGCCCCCCCTGTGATGGGATAAGAGGGCGTCTCACACACAGGATTCCTATAAGATAATAGGGACAGCGGTGCCTCCCTGTGATGGGATAAGATGGCGTCTCACACACGGGATTCCTATAAGATAATAGGGACAGCGGTGCCTCCCTGTGATGGGATAAGAGGGTGTCTCACACAGGGGATTCCTATAAGGTAATAGGGACAGCGGTGCCTCCCTGTGATGGGATAAGAGGGCGTCTCACACACGGGATTCCTATAAGGTAATAGGGACAGCGGTGCCCCCCCTGTGATGGGATAAGAGGGCGTCTCACACACAGGATTCCTATAAGATAATAGGGACAGCGGTGCCTCCCTGTGATGGGATAAGATGGCGTCTCACACACGGGATTCCTATAAGATAATAGGGACAGCGGTGCCTCCCTGTGATGGGATAAGAGGGTGTCTCACACAGGGGATTCCTATAAGGTAATAGGGACAGCGGTGCCTCCCTGTGATGGGATAAAAGGGCGTCTCACACACGGGGTTCCTATAAGATAATAGGGACAGCGGTGCCTCCCTGTGATGGGATAAGAGGGCGTCTCACACACGGGATTCCAATAAGGTAATAGGGACAGCGGCGCCCCCCTGTGATGGGATAAGAGGGCGTCTCACACACACAGGATTCCTATAAGGTAATAGGGACAGCGGTGCCTCCCTGTGATGGGATAAGAGGGCGTCTCACACACGGGATTCCTATAAGATAATAGGGACAGCGGTGCCCCCCTGTGATGGGATAAGAGGGCAACTCACACACGGGATTCCTATAAGGTAATAGGGACAGCGGTGCCCCCCTGTGATGGGATAAGAGGGCGTCTCACACACAGGATTCCTATAAGGTAATAGGGACAGCGGTGCCCCCCTGTGATGGGATAAGAGGGCGTCACACACACGGGATTCCTATAAGTTAATAGGGACAGCGGTGCCCCCCTGTGATGGGATAAGAGGGCGTCTCACACACAGGGTTCCTATAAGGTAATAGGGACAGCGGTGCCTCCCTGTGATGGGATAAGAGGGCGTCTCACACACGGGATTCCTATAAGGTAATAGGGACAGCGGTGCCCCCCTGTGATGGGATAAGAGGGCGTCTCACACACAGGATTCCTATAAGATAATAGGGACAGCGGCGCCCCCCTGTGATGGGATAAGAGGGTGTCTCACACACAGGATTCCTATAAGGTAATAGGGACAGCGGTGCCCCCCTGTGATGGGCTAAGAGGGCGTCTCACACACACGGGATTCCTATAAGGTAATAGGGTCAGCGGTGCCTCCCTGTGATGGGATAAGAGGGCGTCTCACACACAGGATTCCTATAAGGTAATAGGGACAGCGGCGCCCCCCAGTGATGGGATAAGAGGGCGTCTCACACACAGGATTCTTATAAGGTAATAGGGACAGCGGTGCCCCCCTGTGATGGGATAAGAGGGCGTCTCACACACAGGATTCCTATAAGGTAATAGGGACAGCGGCGCCCCCCTGTGATGGGATAAGAGGGCGTCTCACACACAGGATTCCTATAAGGTAATAGGGTCAGCGGTGCCTCCCTGTGATGGGATAAGAGGGCGTCTCACACACAGGATTCCTATAAGGTAATAGGGTCAGCAGTGCCTCCCTGTGATGGGATAAGAGGGCGTCTCACACACAGGATTCCTATAAGGTAATAGGGACAGCGGTGCCTCCCTGTGATGGGATAAGAGGGCGTCTCACACACGGGATTCCTATAAGATAATAGGGACAGCGGTGCCCCCCTGTGATGGGATAAGAGGGCGTCTCACACACAGGATTCCTATAAGGTAATAGGGACAGCGGTGCCCCCCTGTGATGGGATAAGAGGGCGTCTCACACACAGGATTCCTATAAGATAATAGGGACAGCGGTGCCTCCCTGTGATGGGATAAGAGGGCGTCTCACACACGGGATTCCTATAAGGTAATAGGGACAGCGGTGCCTCCCTGTGATGGGATAAGAGGGCGTCTCACACACACAGGATTCCTATAAGGTAATAGGGACAGCGGTGCCCCCCTGTGATGGGATAAGAGGGCGTCTCACACAGGGGATTCCTATAAGGTAATAGGGACAGCGGCGCCCCCCTGTGATGGGATAAGAGGGCGTCTCACACACACAGGATTCCTATAAGGTAATAGGGACAGCGGTGCCCCCCTGTGATGGGATAAGAGGGTGTCTCACACACAGGATTCCTATAAGGTAATAGGGACAGCGGCGCCCCCCTGTGATGGGATAAGAGGGCGTCTCACACACAGGATTCCTATAAGGTAATAGGGTCAGCGGTGCCTCCCTGTGATGGGATAAGAGGGCGTCTCACACACAGGATTCCTATAAGGTAATAGGGTCAGCGGTGCCTCCCTGTGATGGGATAAGAGGGCGTCTCACACACAGGATTCCTATAAGATAATAGGGACAGCGGTGCCTCCCTGTGATGGGATAAGAGGGCATCTCACACACAGGATTCCTATAAGGTAATAGGGACAGCGGTGCCTCCCTGTGATGGGATAAGAGGGCGTCTCACACACACGGGATTCCTATAAGGTAATAGGGACAGCGGTGCCCCCCTGTGATGGGATAAGAGGGCGTCTCACACACAGGATTCCTATAAGGTAATAGGGTCAGCGGTGCCTCCCTGTGATGGGATAAGAGGGCGTCTCACACACAGGATTCCTATAAGATAATAGGGACAGCGGTGCCTCCCTGTGATGGGATAAGAGGGCATCTCACACACAGGATTCCTATAAGGTAATAGGGACAGCAGCGCCCCCCTGTGATGGGATAAGAGGGCGTCTCACACACACGGGATTCCTATAAGGTAATAGGGACAGCGGTGCCCCCCTGTGATGGGATAAGAGGGCGTCACACACACAGGATTCCTATAAGGTAATAGGGACAGCGGCGCCCCCCTGTGATGGGATAAGAGGGTGTCTCACACACGGGGTTCCTATAAGGTAATAGGGACAGCGGTGCCTCCCTGTGATGGGATAAGAGGGCGTCTCATACACGGGATTCCTTTAAGATAATAGGGACAGCGGTGCCTCCCTGTGATGGGATAAGAGGGCGTCTCACACACAGGATTCCTATAAGGTAATAGGGACAGCGGTGCCTCCCTGTGATGGGATAAGAGGGCGTCTCACACAGGGGATTCCTATAAGGTAATAGGGACAGCGGTGCCTCCCTGTGATGGGATAAGAGGGCGTCTCACACACAGGGGATTCCTATAAGGTAATAGGGACAGCGGTGCCTCCCTGTGATGGGATAAGAGGGCGTCTCACACACAGGGGTTCCTATAAGGTAATAGGGACAGCGGTGCCCCCCTGTGATGGGATAAGAGGGCGTCTCACACACAGGGGATTCCTATAAGGTAATAGGGACAGCGGCGCCCCCCTGTGATGGGATAAGAGGGCGTCACACACACGGGATTCCTATAAGGTAATAGGGACAGCGGCGCCCCCCTGTGATGGGATAAGAGGGCGTCTCACACACAGGATTCCTATAAGGTAATAGGGACAGCGGTGCCCCCTGTGATGGGATAAGAGGGCGTCACACACACGGGATTCCTATAAGGTAATAGGGACAGCGGTGCCTCCCTGTGATGGGACAAGAGGGCGTCTCACACACAGGGGATTCCTATAAGGTAATAGGGACAGCGGTGCCCCCCTGTGATGGGATAAGAGGGCGTCTCACACACAGGATTCCTATAAGGTAATAGGGACAGCGGTGCCTCCCTGTGATGGGATAAGAGGGCGTCTCACACACAGGATTCCTATAAGGTAATAGGGACAGCGGTGCCCCCCTGTGATGGGATAAGAGGGCGTCTCACACACAGGATTCCTATAAGGTAATAGGGACAGCGGTGCCCCCCTGTGATGGGATAAGAGGGCGTCTCACACACAGGATTTCTATAAGGTAATAGGGACAGCGGTGCCTACCTGTGATGGGATAAGAGGGCGTCTCACACACAGGGGTTCCTATAAGGTAATAGGGACAGCGGTGCCCCCCTGTGATGGGATAAGAGGGCGTCTCACACACAGGATTCCTATAAGGTAATAGGGACAGCGGCGCCTCCCTGTGATGGGATAAGAGGGCGTCACACACACAGGATTCCTATAAGGTAATAGGGACAGCGGTGCCCCCCTGTGATGGGATAAGAGGGCGTCTCACACACAGGATTCCTATAAGGTAATAGGGACAGCGGCACCTCCCTGTGATGGGATAAGAGGGCGTCTCACACACAGGGGTTCCTATAAGGTAATAGGGACAGCGGTGCCTCCCTGTGATGGGATAAGAGGGCGTCTCACACACGGGATTCCTATAAGATAATAGGGACAGCGGTGCCTCCCTGTGATGGGATACGAGGGCGTCTCACACACAGGGGATTCCTATAAGGTAATAGGGACAGCGGTGCCTCCCTGTGATGGGATAAGATGGTGTCTCACACACAGGATTCCTATAAGGTAATAGGGACAGCGGCGCCCCCCTGTGATGGGATAATAGGGACAGCGGTGCTCCCCTGTGATGGGATAAGAGGGCGTCTCACACACAGGGGATTCCTATAAGGTAATAGGGACAGCGGTGCCCCCCTGTGATGGGATAAGAGGGCGTCTCACACACAGGGGATTCCTATAAGGTAATAGGGACAGCGGTGCCTCCCTGTGATGGGATAAGAGGGCGTCTCACACACAGGGGATTCCTATAAGGTAATAGGGACAGCGGTGCCTCCCTGTGATGGGATAAGAGGGCGTCTCACACAGGGGATTCCTATAAGGTAATAGGGACAGCGGTGCCTCCCTGTGATGGGATAAGAGGGCGTCTCACACACACAGGATTCCTATAAGGTAATAGGGACAGCGGTGCCTCCCTGTGATGGGATAAGAGGGCGTCTCACACAGGGGATTCCTATAAGGTAATAGGGACAGCGGTGCCCCCCTGTGATGGGATAAGAGGGCGTCTCACACACAGGGGATTCCTATAAGGTAATAGGGACAGCGGCGCCCCCCTGTGATGGGATAAGAGGGCGTCACACACACGGGATTCCTATAAGGTAATAGGGACAGCGGCGCCCCCCTGTGATGGGATAAGAGGGCGTCTCACACACAGGATTCCTATAAGGTAATAGGGACAGCGGTGCCCCCTGTGATGGGATAAGAGGGCGTCACACACACGGGATTCCTATAAGGTAATAGGAACAGCGGCGCCCCCCTGTGATGGGATAAGAGGGCGTCTCACACACAGGATTCCTATAAGGTAATAGGGACAGCGATGCCTCCCTGTGATGGGATAAGAGGGCGTCTCACACACAGGGGTTCCTATAAGGTAATAGGGACAGCGGTGACTCCCTGTGATGGGATAAGAGGGCGTCTCACACACAGGGGTTCCTATAAGGTAATAGGGACAGCGGTGCCTCCCTGTGATGGGATAAGAGGGCGTCTCACACACAGGATTCCTATAAGGTAATAGGAACAGCGGCGCCCCCCTGTGATGGGATAAGAGGGCGTCTCACACACAGGATTCCTATAAGGTAATAGGGACAGCGATGCCTCCCTGTGATGGGATAAGAGGGCGTCTCACACACAGGGGTTCCTATAAGGTAATAGGGACAGCGGTGCCTCCCTGTGATGGGATAAGAGGGCGTCTCACACACACGGGATTCCTATAAGGTAATAGGGACAGCGGTGCCTCCCTGTGATGGGATAAGAGGGCGTCTCACACACAGGGGATTCCTATAAGGTAATAGGGACAGCGGTGCCTCCCTGTGATGGGATAAGAGGGCGTCTCACACAGGGGATTCCTATAAGGTAATAGGGACAGCGGTGCCTCCCTGTGATGGGATAAGAGGGCGTCTCACACACAGGATTCCTATAAGGTAATAGGGACAGCGGTGCCTCCCTGTGATGGGATAAGAGGGCGTCTCACACACAGGAGTTCCTATAAGGTAATAGGGACAGCGGCGCCTCCCTGTGATGGGATAAGAGGGCGTCTCACACACAGGATTCCTATAAGGTAATAGGGACAGCGGTGCCTCCCTGTGATGGGATAAGAGGGCGTCTCACACACAGGGGTTCCTATAAGGTAATAGGGACAGCGGTGCCCACCTGTGATGGGATAAGATGGCGTCTCACACACACAGGATTCCTATAAGGTAATAGGGACAGCGGTGCCTCCCTGTGATGGGATAAGAGGGCGTCTCACACACGGGATTCCTATAAGGTAATAGGGACAGCGGTGCCTCCCTGTGATGGGATAAGATGGCGTCTCACACACAGGGGTTCCTATAAGGTAATAGGGTGACATACCTGCCTCCCGCTCTCCTCTTCCCTCGTTCCCTCCTTCCGTGAGGTCGATGAGGCTGATGTGTTTGCTGAGGTCGCGCAGGCGCAAAGCGTCGTCCCCATAAAAGCCGCCCCCTATCTGCCCCTCCGGGCTCTTGAGGCGGAAGCCGAGGGTCCCGTTCCGCAGCACGTGTAGGATCCAGCACACGTTATCGTACGGCAGAGACCTCACCCTATCCTCCTTCTCCCTATTCCGGGTACCCTGGCCGGGTCTGCCACCCGAGTCCAACAAATATCTCTTGTACCAACTGAACAAAACCTCGGAAAATTCAAGGATGGCCTCTCGGTATCCGGAGGTAAACTCCATATCTGTGTATAGATACTCAGCATCATTATACAGCGCGGCGTGATCATTATCAGTGTATAGATACTCTGCATCATTATACAGCGCGGCGTGATCATTATCAGTGTATAGATACTCTGCATCATTATACAGCGCGGCGTGATCACTATCAGTGTATAGATACTCTGCATCATTATACAGCGCAGCGTGATCATTATCAGTGTATAGATACTCTGCATCATTATACAGCGCGGAGTGATCATTATCAGTGTATAGATACTCAGCATCATTATACAGCGCTGTGTGATCATTATCAGTGTATAGATACTCTGCATCATTATACAGCGCGGAGTGATCATTATCAGTGTATAGATACTCTGCATCATTATACAGCGCAGCGTGATCATTATCAGTGTATAGATACTCTGCATCATTATACAGCGCGGTGTGATCACTATCAGTGTATAGATACTCTGCATCATTATACAGCGCGGCGTGATCACTATCAGTGTATAGATACTCTGCATCATTATACAGCGCAGCGTGATCACTATCAGTGTATAGATACTCTGCATCATTATACAGCGCGGCGTGATCACTATCAGTGTATAGATACTCAGCATCATTATACAGCGCAGCGTGATCATTTTCAGTGTATAGATACTCTGCATCATTATACAGCGCTGTGTGATCACTATCAGTGTATAGATACTCTGCATCATTATACAGCGCAGCGTGATCATTATCAGTGTATAGATACTCTGCATCATTATACAGCGCGGCGTGATCATTATCAGTGTATAGATACTCTGCATCATTATACAGCGCGGCGTGATCACTATCAGTGTATAGATACTCTGCATCATTATACAGCGCAGCGTGATCATTATCAGTGTATAGATACTCTGCATCATTATACAGCGCAGCGTGATCACTATCAGTGTATAGATACTCAGCATCATTATACAGCGCAGCGTGATTACTATCAGTGTATAGATACTCTGCATCATTATACAGCGCGGCGTGATCACTATCAGTGTATAGATACTCTGCATCATTATACAGCGCGGCGTGATCATTTTCAGTGTATAGATACTCTGCATCATTATACAGCGCGGCGTGATCATTACCAGTGTATAGATACTCTGCATCATTATACAGCGCGGCGTGATCACTATCAGTGTATAGATACTCTGCATCATTATACAGCGCGGCGTGATCATTATCAGTGTATAGATACTCTGCATCATTATACAGCGCGGCGTGATCATTATCAGTGTATAGATACTCTGCATCATTATACAGCGCGGCGTGATCACTATCAGTGTATAGATACTCTGCATCATTATACAGCGCGGCGTGATCACTATCAGTGCATAGATACTCAGTATCACTATACAGCGCGGCGTGATCACTATCAGTGCATAGATACTCAGTACCACTATACAGCGCGGCGTGATCACTATCAGTGCATAGATACTCAGTACCACTATACAGCGCGGCGTGATCACTATCAGTGTATAGATACTCAGTACCACTATACAGCGCGGCGTGATCACTATCAGTGTATAGATACTCAGTACCACTATACAGCGCGGCGTGATCACTATCAGTGTATAGATACTCCGACCACTATACAGCGCGGCGTGATCACTATCAGTGTATAGATACTCAGTACCACTATACAGCGCGGCGTGATCATTATCAGTGTATAGATACTCAGTACCACTATACAGCGCGGCGTGATCACTATCAGTGTATAGATACTCAGTACCACTATACAGCGCAGCGTGATCACTATCAGTGTATAGATACTCAGTACCACTATACAGCGCGGCGTGATCACTATCAGTGTATAGATACTCAGTACCACTATACAGCGCGGCGTGATCACTATCAGTGTATAGATTCTCATTACCAATGTACAGCGCGGCGTGATCACTATCAGTGTATAGATACTCAGTACCACTATACAGCGCGGCGTGGTCACTATCAGTGTATAGATACTCAGTACCACTATACAGCGCGGCGTGATCACTATCAGTGTATAGATACTCTGCATCATTATACAGCGCGGCGTGATCACTATCAGTGTATAGATACTCAGTACCACTATACAGCGCGGCGTGATCACTATCAGTGTATAGATACTCAGTACCACTATACAGCGCGGCGTGATCACTATCAGTGTATAGATACTCAGTACCACTATACAGCGCGGCGTGATCACTATCAGTGTATAGATACTCAGTACCACTATACAGCGCGGCGTGATCACTATCAGTGTATAGATACTCAGTACCACTATACAGCGCGGCGTGATCACTATCAGTGTATAGATACTCAGTACCACTATACAGCGCGGCGTGGTCACTATCAGTGTATAGATACTCAGTACCACTATACAGCGCGGCGTGATCACTATCAGTGTATAGATACTCAGTACCACTATACAGCGCGGCGTGATCACTATCAGTGTATAGATACTCAGTACCTCTCTTTCAGTCGCTGCCGTCCGCAGATCAAGTTGAAAGTAAATAATTTTCTCCGGTGATGTCAGAAGATTCTCCCAGCATTTCAAATCATCGCGTTTCCATGGAAACAATCTATCTATCTGTCAATATATCTATCTATCTGTGTGTGCGTGTGTGTGTGTATATATCTGTCTGTCTCATAGAGTTAGATATATATCTGTATTACATCTCACAGTGTTAGATATATCTCTGTCTGTCTCATAGAGTTAGATATATATCTGTATTACATCTCACAGTGTTAGATATATCTCTGTATTACATCTCACAGTGTTAGATATATATCTGTATTACATCTCACAGTGTTAGATATATATCTGTATTACATCTCACAGTGTTAGATATATATCTGTATTACATCTCACAGTGTTAGATATATATCTGTATTACATCTCACAGTGTTAGATATATATCTGTGTTACATCACAGTGTTAGATATATATCTGTATTACATCTCAGTGTTAGATATATCTCTGTATTACATCTCACAGTGTTAGATATATATCTGTATTACATCTCACAGTGTTAGATATATATCTGTATTACATCTCACAGTGTTAGATATATATCTGTATTACATCTCACAGTGTTAGATATATATCTGTATTACATCTCACAGTGTTAGATATATATCTGTATTACATCTCTCAGTGTTAGATATATATCTGTATTACATCTCACAGTGTTAGATATATATCTGTGTTACATCACAGTGTTAGATATATATCTGTATTACATCTCTCAGTGTTAGATATATATCTGTATTACATCACAGTGTTAGATATATATCTGTATTACATCACAGTGTTAGATATATATCTGTATTACATCTCAGTGTTAGATATATATCTGTATTACATCTCACAGTGTTAGATATAAATCTGTATTACATCACAGTGTTAGATATATATCTGTATTACATCTCTCAGTGTTAGATATATATCTGTATTACATCACAGTGTTAGATATATATCTGTATTACATCACAGTGTTAGATATATATCTGTATTACATCTCAGTGTTAGATATATATCTGTATTACATCTCACAGTGTTAGATATATATCTGTATTACATCACAGTGTTAGATATATATCTGTATTACATCTCACAGTGTTAGATATATATCTGTATTACATCTCACAGTGTTAGATATATATCTGTATTACATCTCACAGTGTTAGATATAAATCTGTATTACATCACAGTGTTAGATATATATCTGTATTACATCTCACAGTGTTAGATATAAATCTGTATTACATCACAGTGTTAGATATATATCTGTATTACATCTCACAGTGTTAGATATAAATCTGTATTACATCACAGTGTTAGATATATATCTGTATTACATCACAGTGTTAGATATATATCTGTATTACATCTCACAGTGTTAGATATATATCTGTATTACATCTCACAGTGTTAGATATATATCTGTATTACATCACAGTGTTAGATATATATCTGTATTACATCTCAGTGTTAGATATATATCTGTATTACATCTCACAGTGTTAGATATATATCTGTATTACATCACAGTGTTAGATATGTATCTGTATTACATCTCACAGTGTTAGATATATATCTGTATTACATCACAGTGTTAGATATATATATGTATTACATCACAGTGTTAGATATATATCTGTATTACATCTCACAGTGTTAGATATATCTCTGTATTACATCTCACAGTGTTAGATATATATCTGTATTACATCACAGTGTTAGATATATATCTGTCTGTCTCATAGAGTTAGATATATATCTGTATTACATCTCACAGTGTTAGATATATATCTGTATTACATCTCACAGTGTTAGATATATATCTGTATTACATCTCACAGTGTTAGATATATATCTGTATTACATCTCAGTGTTAGATATATATCTGTATTACATCTCACAGTGTTAGATATATATCTGTATTACATCTCACAGTGTTAGATATATATCTGTATTACATCTCACAGTGTTAGATATATATCTGTATTACATCTCAGTGTTAGATATATATCTGTATTACATCTCACAGTGTTAGATATATATCTGTATTACATCTCACAGTGTTAGATATATATCTGTATTACATCACACAGTGTTAGATATATATCTGTATTACATCTCACAGTGTTAGATATATATCTGTATTACATCTCACAGTGTTAGATATATATCTGTATTACATCACAGTGTTAGATATATATCTGTATTACATCTCACAGTGTTAGATATATATCTGTATTACATCTCACAGTGTTAGATATATATCTGTATTACATCTCACAGTGTTAGATATATATCTGTATTACATCTCACAGTGTTAGATATATATCTGTATTACATCTCTCAGTGTTAGATATATATCTGTATTACATCTCACAGTGTTAGATATATATCTGTATTACATCTCACAGTGTTAGATATATATCTGTATTACATCTCACAGTGTTAGATATATATCTGTATTACATCTCACAGTGTTAGATATATATCTGTATTACATCTCACAGTGTTAGATATATATCTGTATTACATCTCACAGTGTTAGATATATATCTGTATTACATCTCACAGTGTTAGATATATATCTGTATTACATCTCACAGTGTTAGATATATATCTGTATTACATCTCACAGTGTTAGATATATATCTGTATTACATCTCACAGTGTTAGATATATATCTGTATTACATCTCACAGTGTTAGATATATATCTGTATTACATCTCACAGTGTTAGATATATATCTGTATTACATCTCACAGTGTTAGATATATATCTGTATTACATCTCACAGTGTTAGATATATATCTGTATTACATCTCACAGTGTTAGATATATATCTGTATTACATCTCACAGTGTTAGATATATATCTGTATTACATCTCACAGTGTTAGATATATATCTGTATTACATCTCACAGTGTTAGATATATATCTGTATTACATCTCACAGTGTTAGATATATATCTGTATTACATCTCACAGTGTTAGATATATATCTGTATTACATCTCACAGTGTTAGATATATATCTGTATTACATCTCACAGTGTTAGATATATATCTGTATTACATCTCACAGTGTTAGATATATATCTGTATTACATCTCACAGTGTTAGATATATATCTGTATTACATCTCACAGTGTTAGATATATATCTGTATTACATCTCACAGTGTTAGATATATATCTGTATTACATCTCACAGTGTTAGATATATATCTGTATTACATCTCACAGTGTTAGATATATATCTGTATTACATCTCACAGTGTTAGATATATATCTGTATTACATCTCACAGTGTTAGATATATATCTGTATTACATCTCACAGTGTTAGATATATATCTGTATTACATCTCACAGTGTTAGATATATATCTGTATTACATCTCACAGTGTTAGATATATATCTGTATTACATCTCACAGTGTTAGATATATATCTGTATTACATCTCACAGTGTTAGATATATATCTGTATTACATCTCACAGTGTTAGATATATATCTGTATTACATCTCACAGTGTTAGATATATATCTGTATTACATCTCACAGTGTTAGATATATATACATCTCCAGTGTAATATATCTATTCTCACAGTGTTAGATATATATCTGTATTACATCTCACAGTGTTAGATATATATCTGTATTACATCTCACAGTGTTAGATATATATCTGTATTACATCTCACAGTGTTAGATATATATCTGTATTACATCTCACAGTGTTAGATAATATATCTGTATTACATCTCACAGTGTTAGATATATATCTGTATTACATTCACAGTGTTAGATATATATCTGTATTACATCTCACAGTGTTAGATATATATCTGTATTACATCTCACAGTGTTAGATATATATCTGTATTACATCTCACAGTGTTAGATATATATCTGTATTACATCTCACAGTGTTAGATATATATCTGTATTACATCTCACAGTGTTAGATATATATCTGTATTACATCTCACAGTGTTAGATATATATCTGTATTACATCTCACAGTGTTAGATATATATCTGTATTACATCTCACAGTGTTAGATATATATCTGTATTACATCTCACAGTGTTAGATATATATCTGTATTACATCTCACAGTGTTAGATATATATCTGTATTACATCTCACAGTGTTAGATATATATCTGTATTACATCTCACAGTGTTAGATATATATCTGTATTACATCTCACAGTGTTAGATATATATCTGTATTACATCTCACAGTGTTAGATATATATCTGTATTACATCACCAGTGTTAGATATATATCTGTATTACATCTCACAGTGTTAGATATATATCTGTATTACATCTCACAGTGTTAGATATATATCTGTATTACATCTCACAGTGTTAGATATATATCTGTATTACATCTCACAGTGTTAGATATATATCTGTATTACATCTCACAGTGTTAGATATATATCTGTATTACATCTCACAGTGTTAGATATATATCTGTATTACATTCTCACAGTGTTAGATATATATCTGTATTACATCTCACAGTGTTAGATATATATCTGTATTACATCACAGTGTTAGATATATATCTGTATTACATCTCACAGTGTTAGATATATATCTGTATTACATCTCACAGTGTTAGATATATATCTGTATTACATCTCACAGTGTTAGATATATATCTGTATTACATCTCACAGTGTTAGATATATATCTGTATTACATCTCACAGTGTTAGATATATATCTGTATTACATCTCACAGTGTTAGATATATATCTGTATTACATCTCACAGTGTTAGATATATATCTGTATTACATCTCACAGTGTTAGATATATATCTGTATTACATCTCACAGTGTTAGATATATATCTGTATTACATCTCACAGTGTTAGATATATATCTGTATTACATCTCACAGTGTTAGATATATATCTGTATTACATCTCACAGTGTTAGATATATATCTGTATTACATCTCACAGTGTTAGATATATATCTGTATTACATCTCACAGTGTTAGATATATATCTGTATTACATCTCACAGAGTTAGATATATATCTGTATTACATCTCACAGTGTTAGATATATATCTGTATTACATCACAGTGTTAGATATATATCTGTATTACATCTCACAGTGTTAGATATATATCTGTATTACATCTCACAGTGTTAGATATATATCTGTATTACATCTCACAGTGTTAGATATATATCTGTATTACATCTCACAGTGTTAGATATATATCTGGTATTACATCTCACAGTGTTAGATATATATCTGTATTACATCTCACAGTGTTAGATATATATCTGTATTACATCTCACAGTGTTAGATATATATCTGTATTACATCTCACAGTGTTAGATATATATCTGTATTACATCTCACAGTGTTAGATATATATCTGTATTACATCTCACAGTGTTAGATATATATCTGTATTACATCTCACAGTGTTAGATATATATCTGTATTACATCTCACAGTGTTAGATATATATCTGTATTACATCTCACAGTGTTAGATATATATCTGTATTACATCTCACAGTGTTAGATATATATCTGTATTACATCTCACAGTGTTAGATATATATCTGTATTACATCTCACAGTGTTAGATATATATCTGTATTACATCTCACAGTGTTAGATATATATCTGTATTACATCTCACAGTGTTAGATATATATCTGTATTACATCTCACAGTGTTAGATATATAATCTGTTAATTACATCTCACAGTGTTAGATATATATCTGTATTACATCTCACAGTGTTAGATATATATCTGTATTACATCTCAAGTGTTAGATATATATCTGTATTACATCTCACAGTGTTAGATATATATCTGTATTACATCTCACAGTGTTAGATATATATCTGTATTACATCTCACAGTGTTAGATATATATCTGTATTACATCTCACAGTGTTAGATATATATCTGTATTACATCTCACAGTGTTAGATATATATCTGTATTACATCTCACAGTGTTAGATATATATCTGTATTACATCTCACAGTGTTAGATATATATCTGTATTACATCTCACAGTGTTAGATATATATCTGTATTACATCTCACAGTGTTAGATATATATCTGTATTACATCTCACAGTGTTAGATATATATCTGTATTACATCTCACAGTGTTAGATATATATCTGTATTACATCTCACAGTGTTAGATATATATCTGTATTACATCTCACAGTGTTAGATATATATCTGTATTACATCTCACAGTGTTAGATATATATCTGTATTACATCTCACAGTGTTAGATATATATCTGTATTACATCTTCACAGTGTTAGATATATATCTGTATTACATCTCACAGTGTTAGATATATATCTGTATTACATCTCACAGTGTTAGATATATATCTGTATTACATCTCACAGTGTTAGATATATATCTGTATTACATCTCACAGTGTTAGATATATATCTGTATTACATCTCACAGTGTTAGATACATATCTGTATTACATCTCACAGTGTTAGATATATATCTGTATTACATCTCACAGTGTTAGATATATATCTGTATTACATCTCACAGTGTTAGATATATATCTGTATTACATCCACAGTGTTAGATATATATCTGTATTACATCTCACAGTGTTAGATATATATCTGTATTACATCTCACAGTGTTAGATATATATCTGTATTACATCTCACAGTGTTAGATATATACTGTATTACATCACAGTGTTAGATATATCTGTATTACATCTCACAGTGTTAGATATATATCTGTATTACATCACAGTGTTAGATATATATCTGTATTACATCTCACAGTGTTAGATATATATCTGTATTACATCTCACAGTGTTAGATATATATCTGTATTACATCTCACAGTGTTAGATATATATCTGTATTACATCTCACAGTGTTAGATATATATCTGTATTACATCTCACAGTGTTAGATATATATCTGTATTACATCTCACAGTGTTAGATATATATCTGTATTACATCTCACAGTGTTAGATATATATCTGTATTACATCTCACAGTGTTAGATATATATCTGTATTACATCACAGTGTTAGATATATATCTGTATTACATCTCACAGTGTTAGATATATATCTGTATTCTCAAGGTAGATATATATCTGTATTACATCTCACAGTGTTGAGATATATATCTGTATTACATCTCACAGTGTTAGATATATATCTGTATTACATCTCACAGTGTTAATATATATCTGTATTACATCTCACAGTGTTAGATATATATCTGTATTACATCACAGTGTTAGATATATATCTGTATTACATCTCACAGTGTTAGATATATATCTGTATTACATCTCACAGTGTTAGATATATATCTGTATTACATCTCACAGTGTTAGATATATATCTGTATTACATCTCACAGTGTTAGATATATATCTGTATTACATCTCACAGTGTTAGATATATATCTGTATTACATCTCACAGTGTTAGATATATATCTGTATTACATCTCACAGTGTTAGATATATATCTGTATTACATCTCACAGTGTTAGATATATATCTGTATTACATCTCACAGTGTTAGATATATATCTGTATTACATCTCACAGTGTTAGATATATATCTGTATTACATCTCACAGTGTTAGATATATATCTGTATTACATCTCACAGTGTTAGATATATATCTGTATTACATCTCACAGTGTTAGATATATATCTGTATTACATCTCACAGTGTTAGATATATATCTGTATTACATCTCACAGTGTTAGATATATATCTGTATTACATCACAGTGTTAGATATATATCTGTATTACATCTCACAGTGTTAGATATATATCTGTATTACATCTCACAGTGTTAGATATATATCTGTATTACATCTCACAGTGTTAGATATATATCTGTATTACATCTCACAGTGTTAGATATATATCTGTATTACATCTCACAGTGTTAGATATATATCTGTATTACATCTCAGTGTTAGATATATATCTGTATTACATCACAGTGGTTAGATATATATCTGTATTACATCTCACAGTGTTAGATATATATCTGTATTACATCTCACAGTGTTAGATATATATCTGTATTACATCTCAAGTGTTAGATATATATCTGTATTACATCTCACAGTGTTAGATATATATCTGTATTACATCTCACAGTGTTAGATATATATCTGTATTACATCTCTCAGTGTTAGATATATATCTGTATTACATCTCACAGTGTTAGATATATATCTGTATTACATCTCACAGTGTTAGATATATATCTGTATTACATCTCACAGTGTTAGATATATATCTGTATTACATCTCACACTGTTAGATATATATCTGTATTACATCTCACAGTGTTAGATATATATCTGTATTACATCTCACAGTGTTAGATATATATCTGTATTACATCTCACAGTGTTAGATATATATCTGTATTACATCTCACAGTGTTAGATATATATCTGTATTACATCTCACAGTGTTAGATATATATCTGTATTACATCTCACAGTGTTAGATATATATCTGTATTACATCTCACAGTGTTAGATATATATCTGTATTACATCTCACAGTGTTAGATATATATCTGTATTACATCTCACAGTGTTAGATATATATCTGTATTACATCTCACAGTGTTAGATATATATCTGTATTACATCACAGTGTTAGATATATATCTGTATTACATCTCACAGTGTTAGATATATATCTGTATTACATCACAGTGTTAGATATATATCTGTATTACATCTCACAGTGTTAAGATATATATCTGTATTACATCTCACAGTGTTAGATATATATCTGTATTACATCTCACAGTGTTAGATATATATCTGTATTACATCTCAGTGTTAGATATATATCTGTATTACATCTCTCAGTGTTAGATATATATCTGTATTACATCTCACAGTGTTAGATATATATCTGTATTACATCTCACAGTGTTAGATATATATCTGTATTACATCTCACAGTGTTAGATATATATCTGTATTACATCTCAGTGTTAGATATATATCTGTATTACATCTCACAGTGTTAGATATATATCTGTATTACATCTCACAGTGTTAGATATATATCTGTATTTACATCTCACAGTGTTAGATATATATCTGTATTACATCTCACAGTGTTAGATATATATCTGTATTACATCTCACAGTGTTAGATATATATCTGTATTACATCTCACAGTGTTAGATATATATCTGTATTACATCTCACAGTGTTAGATATATAATCTGTATTACATCTCACAGTGTTAGATATATATCTGTATTACATCTCACAGTGTTAGATATATATCTGTATTACATCTCACAGTGTTAGATATATATCTGTATTACATCTCACAGTGTTAGATATATATCTGTATTACATCTCACAGTGTTAGATATATATCTGTATTACATCTCACAGTGTTAGATATATATCTGTATTACATCTCACAGTGTTAGATATATATCTGTATTACATCTCAGAGTTAGATATTTATCTTATTACATCTCACAGTGTTAGATATATATCTGTATTACATCTCACAGTGTTAGATATATATCTGTATTACATCTCACAGTGTTAGATATATATCTGTATTACATCTCACAGTGTTAGATATATATCTGTATTACATCTCACAGTGTTAGATATATATCTGTATACATCTCACAGTGTTAGATATATATCTGTATTACATCTCACAGTGTTAGATATATATCTGTATTACATCTCACAGTGTTAGATATATATCTGTATTACATCTCACAGTGTTAGATATATATCTGTATTACATCTCACAGTGTTAGATATATATCTGTATTACATCCACAGTGTTAGATATATATCTGTATTACATCTCACAGTGTTAGATATATATCTGTATTACATCTCACAGTGGTTAAGATATATATCTGTATTACATCACAGTGTTAGATATATATCTGTATTACATCTCACAGTGTTAGATATATATCTGTATTACATCTCAGTGTTAGATATCTGTATTACATCTCACAGTGTTAGATATATATATCTGTATTACATCTCACAGTGTTAGATATATATCTGTATTACATCTCACAGTGTTAATATATATCTGTATTACATCTCACAGTGTTAGATATATATCTGTATTACATCACAGTGTTAGATATTATCTGTATTCATCACAGTGTTAGATATATATCTGTATTACATCACAGTGTTAGATATATATCTGTATTACATCTCACAGTGTTAGATATATATCTGTATTACATCTCACAGTGTTAGATATATATCAGTATTACATCTCACAGTGTTAGATATATATCTGCATTACATCTCACAGGTTAGATACTATATCTGTATTACATCACACAGTGTTAGATATATATCTGTCTGTCTCATAGAGTTAGATATATATCTGTATTACATCTCACAGTGTTAGATATATATCTGTATTACATCTCACAGTGTTAGATATATATCTA